>NC_041389.1:79832744-79870889 GCF_002162155.2 Triticum dicoccoides | reverse complement strand
GGGGGGGTGTGTGGTTAGCGGTGGGAAGGCCCTATGGATCTGCTCTGGTTGCCATGGCAACCAGAGAAGGACAACAATGGAGGTAGGGGATCGAGAGGTGGGAGACGATGGCGGCAGTTCGGAACTGGGGATCGAAAGGAGGCCGGGACGGCTGGGTCATGCGGGCAGCACGGTCGTCTGGCCTGGACGTGTGGGCGGTTTTGCCACACACCGGATGTGCGGGCTGTGGCTGCGCGCGCCCGGACGCGGTCGTGCAGGCGGATTATTCTCCATGCCACACGAGGCGTGCGGCACAACCACCCAATACACCACACGTGTGGCAGTTATCGGCGTCCTATATATATATATATATCAACAACTATTTGAACAAGAAAGACAAAATTCATGCAAACGCGGTGAATTTCATTCAAGTTTAGTCATAATTTACATAAAAGGTCGATACTTCGACCGTTTATCTAAATTAGAAAAAAAACCTAAACCCTATAAAGGACGACCACCTTGCCCCGCCGGACCACCGTCGCTGTCCGTGTCGCCGTCGTCGTCGTGGTCCCTTCAGCGGCGGCAAGGCGCCGGAGGGCCACAGCCTTGTCAGGCGACTGCCTGCCGCTCCGCCTCTAGGTGCGCGGTGCGGAGGGCCACAACGACCACTACGACCATCTCCGCGGTGGTGACGGAGCGGTCTAGTGCCCATGCGACGGCTAGGTCGGGGTCATTGAGGACCCAATCCGACGTGACACTACTTTTGGCGAATGCGGAGCAGTGACACGTGTTGCGTCGGTCATACTGCGCCTACTGCCTCGCCGCACACTCTTCGCCGAAGTCGATGACCCTGGAGCCTGACTGTCCGCCGACACTGCTGCCTCACAAGAAGTGAAGGATGCGGCCCCGCGCCTTCGTGATCATGGGCTGCAGCTCCTCCTAGACGGCGTGGCGGTGGCGGCAGGGCAGGTCTATCATTGTGGGCGTACCGGCTGTGCGGGGCGATGTTGGCTTGTCCTTGACCCGACGTCCAATCTAGATGCCGCGGTAGCGCAGGGGCGACGCCGGCTCGTCCTCGACGTAGCTTCCGATCTGGACGCCGCATTTGCGCTCGGGCGACGCCGGCTCGTCCTTGACCAACTGAAGCAGGGATGCCGTCTCGCGCTTCACGAGGTGTCGTGGCAGGGGCTTCTCCTCCTTGACGTGCACTAGTGATGGTGCGACAGGCCCATGAAGGAAATATGCCCTAGAGGCAATAATAAAGTTGTTATTTTATATTTCCTTACTCATGATAATGTTTATTATTCATGCTAGAATTGTATTAACCGGAAACTTGATACATATGTGGATACATAGACAAAACACCATGTCCCTAGTATACCTCTACTTGACTAGCTCGTTAATCAAAGATGGTCAAGTTTCCTAACCATAGACATGTGTTGTCATTTGATGAAAGGGATCACATCATTAGGAGAATGATGTGATGGACAAGACCCATTCGTTAGCTTAGCATTATGATCATTCAGTTTTATTGCTATTGCTTTCTTCATGTCAAATACATATTCCTCCGACTATGAGATTATGCAACTCCCGGATACCGGAGGAATGTCTTTTGTGCTATCAAACGTCACAACATAACTGGTGATTGTAAAGATGCTCTACAGGTATATCTGAAGGTGTTTGTTGGGTTGGCATAGATCGAGATTGGTATTTGTCACTCCGAGTGTTGGAGGGGTATCTCTGGGCCCTCTCGGTAATGCACATCATTAGAAGCCTTGCAAGCAAAGTGGCTAATGAGTTAGTTGCAAGATGATGCATTAAGGAACGAGTAAAGAGACTTGCCGGTAACGAGATCGAACTAGGTATCAAGATACCGATGATCGAATCTCGGGCAAGTAACATACCGATGATAAATGGAATACCATATGTTGTCATAACGGTTCGACCGATAAAGATCTTCGTAGAATATGGGGGATCCAATATGAGCATCCAGGTTCCGCTATTGGTTATTGACCGGAGAGGTGGCTCAGTCATGTCTACACAGTTCTCGAACCCGTAGGGTCCACACGCTTAACGTTGGATGACGATTTTGTATTATATGACTTATGTGATTTGGTGACCGAATGTTGTTTGGAGTCCCGGATGAGATCATGGACATGACAAGGAGTCTCTAAATGGTCGAGAGGTAAAGATTCATATATTAGACGATGATATTCGGACACCAGAAGTGTTCCGGGGGTACCAGGTACAAATCGGGTCACGAGAAGGGGTTTCGGGCATACATGGGCCTAATGGGCCAAGAAGGGAACAGACAGCCCCTAAGGGGCTGGTGCACCTCCTGTAGGCCGAAATAGGGGGGAAGGAAAGAGGAGAAGGGAGAAAGGAAGGGGAGGGATTCGGCCTTCCCGTTCCTTCTCTCCTCCCTCCTCCTTCCTTCCGCCTCCGGGAATTATGGTAGGGGGGGGGGCGAATAGGATTAGGGCCCCAAGTAGGATTCCTCCTACTTGGGCACCCCTTGGATGCCCCTCTCCCTCACACCTATATATATGAGGGGGGAGGCACCTAGAATACATATCAACATTTGTTAGCCGTGTGCGGCGCCCCCTCCATAGTTTACACCTCCGGTCATATTCACGTAGTGCTTAGGTAAAGCCCTGCGTTGATAACTTCACCATCACTGTCACCACGCTGTTGTGCTGATAGTACTCTTCTACTTCCTCGACACTCAACTGGATCAAGAGTTCGAGGGACGTCATCGAGCTGAATGTGTGCACAACTCGGAGGTGTCATACGTTCGGTACTTGATCGATCAGAACGAGAAGAAGTTCGACTACATCAACCACGTTGGCAAATGTCACACCCTAGATAGTTCATGCACTAGAGTGCTTGCATCATGTTTATCATTCATCAGAAACTTGAAATGAGGATGACAGAACCCCCAGTACCCCCCTGAAAACAACTAGGGTTTACTAAAAATATTTTCAATGAACCTGAAATGCCCATCTAAAATGTTCATCACCTCTGCCTTGGTCTTAAACCTCTGCCAAAATTGATGCACAAATTTCTAGGTCATCCTAAGGCCACTAGATTAAATCATTAGTTATTTGAGTTTGGGCATTTAGATAATATAAAATATTTCAAATGCTCAAATAATCCCAAACTAAAATGTTCCATGCTGGATATATTCCAAGTAGTGGCCATGTGCAGTTTGGTGATTTTTAGAGATGCCTAAGTATTTTTAGTAATGCAACAAACTTACAGAAATAAAATAAAACAGAAATAAATGGAAAACCCCACTTACCTGGCCAAACCCACACCCGGCCCACCTGGCGGCCCAACACTGTGCTGGCCCGTGCCAACCAGCTGCTTCGTCCCCGCGAGGCAGGCAGGGAGGTGACGCCGACGAGCGCGAGCTCGCCACGGCGCCACCTGCTTGCTGCTTCGCCGCTGGACGAGCTGGACGACCTCCATGTCGCGCCCCCGACCCCCTGGACACGTCCACTCGCCCCCATCGCCTCTCCCTCGCTCCCCTCCACCATGGCCGACACTGCCGCAGCCATGCCGTCATCGTAGTCGTAGCCACCGCTGTCTCTGCGCCGCCCGACCGTGTCCACGAGCTCCGCCACCGTCCTCTCCGTCGAGCAGGCCAAGCCCCGAGTGGTCGCGTGCCCCGAAGCCACCGCATCGACCTCGCTCGACTCCGCCACCGCCAGAGATCCCCTTCGCCATCACCGTCGCAACATGTCTGAAGAAGTACACCCCTGCAGGGTTAACATCATCTATTCGAATAGCCGCGTCCGCGGTAAAGGACCACTTGGTTGCCTATAAAGTTCATAGACAAGTAAATGGATACTACTAAAAGCCTCAAGATAAGTGTGAGTGCCGAGGATGGCTCTTCCGTAGGATGACGGAGGTAGATCGTCGATAGTGTATTGAAGTGGTGAGTAGTGGACTCGAGTGCGCAAAACCATTTCAAGTTGGAGTCTCGTAAGATAGCTTAGCCTAGAGTCAAAGCTGGCTTGCTGCAATAACCCCACCATCCCTTCTGTATAATGTGCATGTATGTAGGGTCTGATGTAAGTCTTGCTGAGTACCTTTGTACTCATGTTGCTTTATTTATGTTTTATAGAAGACGTTGCAACCCCTTCTGATGGGTTCTTCATAGACGTCGATGCCGACGAGTAGGCTGAAGCCCAGGTGGTGATCCTAAGCTCACGAAGGACCATGTAGTATAGTGAGGCTTACCCAAGCCTCTTTTATTTTCCTAGTTTTCTGTACTCAGATAAGTTACTTCCGCTGTTGGCTCGTATGTTTGTATGACTTGAATGCTGGGTCATGTGACCCGTACTTGTGTGTATGATATGTATGGCTCTCTGAGCCTTTAAATAAAGTACTTGAGTTGTAGAGTCATGTTGTGATGCCATGTTGTATTTGCACATATCGAGCATATTGTGTGTGTGATTGAAATGCTTGGTATGTGTGGGATCTGACTATCTAGTTGTTTATCCTTGGTAGCTTCTCTTACCGAGAAATGTCTCCTAGTGCTTCCACTGAGCCATGGTAGCTTGCTACTACTCCGGAACACTTAGGCTGGCCGGCATGTGTCCTTCTTTGTTCCTATGTCTGTCCCTTCGGGGAAATGTCACGCGATGAATACCAGAGTCTTGTTAGCCCGCCACAGCCCGGTTTACCGGAGTCCTGCTAGCCCAGTGCTACAGCCCAGATTCACTCGCTGATGACCGACACGTTCGTTGCTGGGTCATGTATGTCTGTCCTTGTAAGTTAGTGCCACTTTGGGTTCATGACTAGCCATGTCAGCCCAGGCTCCTTGTCATATGGATGCTAGCAACACTATCATATACGTGTGCCAAAAGGCGCAAACGGTCCCGGGCAAGGTAAGGCGACACCCGTGGGAATACCGTGCGTGAGGCTGCAAAGTGATATGAGGTGTTACATGCTAGATCGATGTGGCAATGAGTCGGGGTCCTGACAGCGTTGGCATCAGAGCCGGACTGCCTGTAGGTTCTCCAAGCCAAACCGGTCGATGTTGAGTCTAGAAATGATTTAGTTATATGTAGGGGAATTGATTGTGGAATGGAACGTAAGGCTCTTTTTACTCCTTTACCTCATGGCATTCTGATCTGAGTCAGTCTATTCTTCCACCGAGGGTTAAGGATTAGCATCTCTTCTCTCTATCAGGTTCACGTGTTACTAATCAGTAGTACCTTATAGGTTTGATGGATACAAGCCTAGTTCAGTTCTACTACCCCACTATGTTGATAAGATGGACCTAGAACCTTGATATGATGTTGTTGAGTGTCTATGCAATCCTTTGCAAAGTGTCTGAAAATCTTTTTTGAGCATTTACAGCCGTTATGCTGTCCAATTTCTGCTAGAAATTCTAATGCCTTTGCATTACATCGTGTTTCAGATGGCTTCCCGCACCCAGAATCAAGTTGTTCGTCTGACTCGGTGTCTCGATGTACCTGGCCATACTGCTATGTTGGTCTGCGTAATGATCGAGGCTGGTTACCGATGGTATCCTGAGTACACCGTTGAGGAGCAGTATAGAGACTTCAATCAAAGCCAATACCTCTGCACTGTCAGGATATTCCCTTCCTATCCTGGACCCACTGAACCCCTCCATTGCTCTTATGGACTTGGGGTTACCATCGAGATGTCCGTGCAGGACGCTGCATATTCGATGATGATTATTATGCGGGACAGGACTTCCTTGCTTCGGAATACTGACTTCCGCTATATGCCAACGTCACTCCCTGGGGCAGAAGGTTACTTCACAGCTATTTACACCAACTCTTCTCGTGAGGATTCGCTGCTCCGCACTACCGCACAGATGCTTGAGGATAAGGACCGTGAAAATTGTGTCTTGCGATTGGAGCTTTTCAACTCCCGGTCTGATCACTGGGCCACCTTGACTCGGTTTGCACCTGCTGTGCAGGCAGGGTATATGGATATGCGGGATCTATACCCCGTGTGATCTATTCTGCCGGATCGTATGGATTGGCGTGATGTAGGGGGCATCACTCCTCCCCGTGGACCTCGTCTGCCGCCGTTTGATGGACTCAGGCCACATCCGTGTCCCTATGGACCGCAGGCTCCACAAGATCGACTTTGTCCAGATGATCACGTTCAGCTCCCAGGACATGGGGGTAATCTCTATGAACATTACTATGGAAATGTCTGAGCTGATAGTAGCACCACTAGTATTGTAACAGTTATATCATCCACCATCCTGCGTGACTCATGCGATATGACTTAGTGTGTACCACATTTCAGAGGTGTAGAAAAATAATGTATAGGAGCTTGGGATGCCTCTAATGAGATGTAATCTTCCTTTCACCGCAGTTGTACTCCGTTTGGTCTTGTACTAAACCTTGTATGGTGTGTATGATGATGGAATAAATGTATCAGTTTCTGTATTTACCATGTCATACGGATGATCATCTTGCATTCCGAGTTATCCTTACATTCTGCATTTCTATGTCAGAATCTTATCATTCTAGACTAAACCAGTGTCTTGTTTTCCTAGGATGGTCAACACCCGCAACAACCCTGCTCCCCAGGAGCAGGCTGAGGGCAGTGGAGCTAGGGATGCGAACCTGCCTCATCCTCCTTCTCTGGCTGAGGTCATGCTGGAGGCTGAGAGGAACAAGCGGGAGACCAAACGTTTTGTTGGAACGCATCGAACAAAACACATCTCTACATTAGAGGAATAACTTGGTGTCACTCAGCGACTTCATCAAGTTACATCCACCCACCTTCCATCACTCCGTTGAGCCCCTCGACGCCGATAATTGGCTTCGTAGCATTACCCACAAGCTACGTTCTGCACTCGTAGCTGAGGCTGATAAGGTCACTTTGCTGCCTATCATCTTGAAGGCCCCGCCAGTCTCTGGTGGGAGAATTATGAGGCCATGCGCCCAGCTGGCCCTGTCACTACTTGGGAAGAATTCAGTGAGGCTTTCCGTGAACATCACATTCCGGAGGGTCTTATGGACCGTAAGCGTGAGGAGTTCTGCAGTTTCACACAAGGTAGACTCTCTGTGGATGCATACAGCAGGGAGTTCGGTAACCTAGCATGCTATGCAACTGAGGAAGTTTCCACCGATGCCAAGAAGCAGGCAAGGTTCCGCAAGGGACTTAGCCCCGAGCTTCGCCGTGATCTCCGCTTGCATGAGTGCACCTCCTTCCAGAAGCTTGTGAACAAAGCCATCAGTGCTGAGACAGGTCAGACTGATTTTGAAGCAACACGCAAGCATGGCCGTGACACTGGTTCCTCATCCGGTTCTGGCTCTCAAAAGCGTCGGGTGTGGGTGCCTAACACTGCCCTGCCACCCAGGTTCACACCAAGTCCATCCTATCAAGCGCCTCGTCCAGCTCAGCAGTATGCACCAGCCAAGCCCTATGGTGGGCCAACCAACAATGCTCCTCCACGCACCAGCTCTGTGACGTGTTTCAAGTGTGGAGAACCGGGCCACTACATGCGAGAGTGTCCCCAGACCAACCCCAACCAGTCTGGAAAGGCTATTGGCCATGGCAAGCCAACAGGGAAGGTGTACTATGCCAAGCTGGCCACCGCTGCACGTGGCCATGTGAACTGTGTCTCAGCTGAAGAGGCTCAAGAGGATCCTAATGCCGTTCTTAGTACGCTCCTTGTTAACTGCCATTCGGCATCTGTTCTTTTCGATACTGGAGCATCCCATTCATTCATATCCGAAAACTATGCTCGTTTGCATAACACCGCATTCTGTGACATGCCTTCCACCATGGAAATTTCTACTCCTGGTTCTAGATGGCAAACCTCTAGAGTAAGCCATGGGGATGAAATTCAGGTCGACAGACTTGTTTTCCTTGCGTCCTTGATAGCTCTCAAATCTTCGGATATTAATATCATCTTGGGTATGGACTGGATGTCAGCCCATCATGCCAAGATTGATTGCTTCTCTAGGACTGTTCAACTTATGCATCCTTCGGGCGAGATAGTCAATGTCTTGACCTGACTAGCTAAGCGATAGCTATACTCTCTTAATGCCAGTCCTTTGCCAGACCTTGAAGACGTTCCGGTAGTCCATGACTTTCCGGATGTCTTTCCAGAAGAATTGCCAGGTGTTCCACCTGACCGAGATGTCAAGTTCGTGATAGATCTTATTCCAGGAACTGTCCCAATCTCTAGAAGACCCTATAAGATGGCACCACTAGAACTAGCCGAGCTTAAGAAACAACTCGATGAGTCCTTGAAAAAGGGTTTCATCCATCCTAGTTCATCTCCATGGGATTGTCCCGTCCTCTTCGTCAAGAAGAAGGATGGTACGGATCGAATGGTTGTAGATTATCGACCCGTTAATCTGGTCACAATAAAGAACAAGTATCCGCTCCCCAGGATCAACGACCTGTATGATCAGCTCGCCGGATCCTCAGTCTTCTCTAAGATGGATTTGAGGTTGGGCTACCATCAAATCAAATCAAGAATGGGGACATTCCCAAAACGGCCTTTGTTACTCGTTATGGCCAATACGAGTACACCGTCATGTCCTTTGGTTTAACCAATGCCCCAGCCACTTTCTCTCGGTTAATAAACTCAATCTTCATGGAGTATTTGGATAAATTCGTTGTGGTTTACCTCGATGATATACTCATCTACTCCAGGAATGAGGAAGAACATGCCGAGCATTTAAGGCTAGTGTTGATGAAACTTCGAGAGCATCGCCTTTATGCCAAATTTTCTAAATGTGAATTTTGGTTGCCAGAAGTGACCTATCTAGGCCATGTAATCTCTGGTAAGGGTATTGCTGTCAATCCCGAGTGAGTTCAAGCCGTTCTTAATTGGACTCCACCTGAATCGGTCAAGCAAGTTCGGAGTTTCCTTGGCCTAGCAAGCTATTGTCGCTGCTTTGTCGAGAACTTCTCCAAAGTTGCTAAACCTCTAACTGAACTCCTCAAGAAAGATAAAAAGTTCGAATGGACCCCACAATGCGAGCACAGTTTTCAGGAACTGAAAAGACGCCTGACTTCTGCTCCCGTACTGGTACCACCAGACTTCTCCAAGGACTTTGTTATCTATTGCGACGCCTCGCGACAAGGACTAGGTTGCATTCTCATGCAAGATTGTCACGTAATTGCTTATGCTTCATGTCAATTGCACCCGCATGAGAAAATTTATCCTACTCATGATCTAGAGCTTGCAGCTGTAGTCCATGCACTCAAAACCTGGCGACATTACCTCCTCGGTAATCGTTGCGAAATCTTCACCGATCACCAAAGACTGAAGTATATATTCACCCAACCAGATTTTAATCTCAAGCAAAGACGTTGGGTCGAGTTGATCACAGATTTCGACTTAGGGATAACTTACACCCCAGGAAAAGCCAATGTCATGGCCGATGCACTAAGTCGTAAATCTTATTGTAACAATCTGATGTTACAACAAAGCCAACCACTTCTCCATGAGGAATTTCGGAAGCTTAACCTTCAATCGTTCCTCAAGGATTCCTTTCCACCTTGGTGGCGAAACCTACTCTTACGGATCAAATCATCGCTGCCCAAAAGCAGAATAAAGGGATATCCCGGATCAAGGAGAACATTGCTAGCGGAGATGCTAAATGTTTCTCTACAAATGATCATGGTGTTGTGTACTTTGAGAACCGTCTAGTGGTTCCCAAGAACCAGCATCTACGGCAGTTGATCCTTAAGGAGGATCATGAATCTCCTCTCACCATTCATCCCGAAAGTACCAAAATGTATCAGGACCTATGCCAGAGGTTCTGGTGGACTAGGATGAAGAGAGACATTACTAAGTTTGTTGCTAATTGCGAGGTCTGTCGTCGCGTAAAAGCAGAGCATCAACGGCCTACTAGCACCCTTCAACCCTTAGCTATTCCTGAAGGGGAATGGGATAAAATTGGTATGGATTTCATAGCCGGTTTTCCCAGGACCAAGAGAGGGAATAACACTATCTTTGTCGTTATCGATCGTCTTTCCAAAGTGGCCCATTTCTTGCCTGTCCGTGAGAGTATAACCGCTAGCCAGCTAGCAGACTTGTATATCTCTCGGATAGTGTCTCTCCATGGTGTTCCTTTGGAAATTAACTCGGATCGAGGAAGTCTCTTCACCTCTCGATTTTGGGAAAGTTTCCAAAATGCTATGGGAACTCGTCTTTCCTTTAGCACCGCCTTTCACCCTCAATCAAGTGGTCAAGTAGAACGCGTCAACCAGATTCTAGAAGACATGCTTCGAGCTTATGTTATCTCATTCAGAATGGATTGGGAGAAATGCCTTCCATTTGCCGAATTTACTTATAACAACAGCTATCAATCTAGCTTGGGTAAAGCCCCTTTTGAAGTTCTCTATGAAGGTGTCAAACGCCTCTTAACTGGCCAGAAACCGGGGAAAGACAATTCTTTGGCCCGGATATGATCCAGGAAGCAGAAGAGCAAGTTCGCATTGTTCATGAAAAGTTGAAAACAGCCCAATCTCGTCAAAAGAGCCAATATGACCGAAAACATAAGGCTATGACTTTTGAGGTTGACGAGAAGGCTTACCTTCGGGTTACTCCTCTGAAGGGAACCCATCGCTTCGGTATCAAAGGCAAATTGGCTCCTCGCTATATTGGACCCTTTCGCATTCTCGCTAAACGAGGAGAAGTTGCCTACCAATTGGAACTACCTCCGCATCTCTCCAGAGTCCATGATGTCTTCCACGTTTCTCAACTCAGAAGTTGCTTCTCGGATCCTATCCGTGGAGTGGACCATGAAACGCTTAACCTTCAAGACAATCTCACGTATCGAGAGTACTCCGTTCATATCCTCGATCAAGCCGAGCGTACCACTCGACGTCATAATATCAAGTTTCTCAAGGTTCAATGGTCGCACCATTCTGAGAAAGAAGCAACCTGGGAAAGGGAGGATCGTCTTCGACTCGAGTATTCCGCTTTCTTTCCGGAGGACCCTAATTCTCGGGACGAGATTTTTCTGAGTGGGGGTGAGTTGTCACACCCTAGCTAGTTCATGCACTAGAGTGCTTGCGTCATGTTTATCATTCATCAGAAACTTGAAATGGGGATGACAGAACCCCCAGCCACCCCCTGAAACCAACTAGGGTTTACTAAAAATATTTTCAATGAACCTGAAATGCCCTTCTAAAATGTTCATCACCTCTGCCTTGGTCTTAAACCTCTGCCAAAAGTGATGCACAAATTTCTAGGCCATCCTAAGGTCACTGGATCAAATCATTAGTTATTTGAATTTGGGCATTTAAATAATATAAAATATTTCAAATGCTCAAATAATCCCAAACTAAAATGTTCCATGCTGGATATATTCCAAGGAGTGGCCATGTGCAGTTTGGTGATTTTTGGACATGCCTAAGTATTTTTAGTAATGCAACAAACTTACAGAAATAAAATAAAACAGAAATAAATGGGAAACCCCACTTACCTGGCCAAACCCACGCCCCGGCCCACCTGGTGGCCCAGCACTGTGCTGGCCTGTGCCAGCCAGCTGCTTCGTCACCGCCAGGCAGGCAGGGAGGTGACGCTGACAAGCGCGAGGTCACCACAATGCCACCTGCTTGCCGCTTCGCCGCTGGACGAGCTGGACGACCTCCACGTCGCGCCCCCGACCCCCTGGACACGTCCACTCGCCCCCATCGCCTCTCCCTCGCTCCCCTCCGCCATGGCCGACGCTGTCGCAGCCACGCCGCTGTCGTAGTCGTAGCCACCGCCGTCTCTGCGCCTCCCGACCGTGTCCACGAGCTCCGCCACCGTCCTCTCCGTCAAGCAGGCCGAGCCCCAAGTGCTCACATGCCCCGAAGCCACCGCATCGACCTCGCCCGACTCCGCCACCGCCGGAGAACCCCTTCGCCGTCATCGTCGCAATAGTCCATCCCCGACCTCGCCGTCTACTCTGTCGTGACCACCGTGAGCCTGGCTACCTCCCCATCCTCTCCGTTCTCTCTCTCTCGAGCCCCGTAGCGACTGCGCATAACTCACCCGCACGCGCCGCCGCCGAGCTCGTCGCCGACGTGACTCCGGCCACGCAACGGCCACGCCACCGTGTCCGTTAGCCCTACCGCACCCCCAGGAGCTCACCACACTACTCCACGTGCCTCGCCGTGCCTCCTAGCGACGAGACCGAGCTCACCTGAGCTCCGGCCGCCACCAAGGTCCTCGCCGGCTCCGTTTCTGGTGACCGCGAGCCCAACCACCACCACCACTAGACGCGACTCACTCCCTGCGGAGCACAAAACCCGCACAGCCCCGCCATGTTTGGCCTCGCCGGTGGCTGAACGCCGGCGAGTTTGACCCCGCTGACCCCGTTTGACCTTGGGTGGGCCTAGTTTGACCCCCCTGGGTCAATGACAGTTGGGGCCCAGCCATGCTAATTAATCTAGGGTTAGAACTAACTTAATTAGTTAGCCTAATGACACTGACACGCGGGACCCACTGGCCAGGTTTGACCTGGACCGTCCCCGTTGACCACTGACGTCACCCTGACGCAATGCTGACGCAGTAATTCAATTACAGGAATTATTCTTATACAGGAAATTCCAGAAAATACTACAAATTAAAAAAATCATAGAAATTAATCTGTAGCTCCAAATGCAAAGTGTTATATATGAAAAATGATCAGAAAAATCCAATCTATCCATCTGTACTGGTTTCATGCATGTTTAAACAAGTCAACCTGCTGTTTAGTGTAGAACAAGGTAAAGCACTATTAAGGGCCATGTATGAGCTTGAAACTTGAATCTCTGATTCAAAATGGTTCAAACCCATCTGGTCTTAGTTGCATTAGCCCAATACACTCATTTTACCATGTCTCATGCATGCATCATATTGTTGCACATTGTTTGGTGATGATTGTATATCGGTGCTCTCTGCGTCAGGTTCTGCCCCCGAGGAGTATCACGAATACCCTAACGAAGAGCAATACCAGTCCACGGATCCGCAAGGCAAGCAACCAACCATTTGATCATATCGATACAATCCCATGTTCTTGCCTCTGCTCTCTTTTACTGCATTAAGACAACGCGATTCAAACTGCTGTGTGCTACGGCAGTTGAACCCATTTACTCTGCATGACCTGTCATTGCCACAGTAACTAGATGAAACCCACTAACATGTGTAGGAGTTGATTGAGCCATGTGTATATGTTATTCCTACCTTGCTATGCCTGCTATGCTTAGAGTCGTGTCAGGTCTGGTTCATCTGGGTGATGGGCTAGAGTGAAATGATCATGTCGGTAATGAGAGTGATGTGCTGAACACGATTTGGTAAAGGTATCGATGAGAGGCCATGTAGGAGTACATGGTGGGTTGTTTCATTGAAGCCGTCCTTAAGCACTGAGATCTGTATGTGTGATTTAAGATTCAGCTACTACCATACATTGGGCCCTAAAATATGACCCCGCTCGAGTTCTTATCCACCCTAGTCCTCTGTCCAGGAGTTGCAAGTAGTTTCTGGTGTTTGTAGCTTACTGGAGGTCATGGGCAGCGCTGACCCGCGGGGTGGGCTGTGATGCTGTAGCTTCGTGGACGGTATACCGGGCACCCGTTAGGTGTCTCGGAACCCTGTACACATCGTTCGGGGCCGTATGTGGAAACCTCGGCCGGACTCCCTGCGGATGGAACCTGAATAGGCGATAAACCTGGACTAGAGACTTAGGTGTTTAGGTAGGTCATGGTCTACACCCATGTCGGCTTTCTCTTGAAGTCTGCCGAGCACATGTCGTGTGCAGACGCTAAGTGGTGGAAACATGTATGAAGAAGTACACCCCTGCAGGGTTAACATCATCTATTCGAATAGCCGCGTCCATGGTAAAGGACTACTTGGTTGCCTATACAGTTCATAGACAAGTAAATGGATACTACTAAAAGCCTCAAGATAAGCGTGAGTGCTGAGGATGGCTCTTCCATAGGATGACGGAGGTAGATCCTCGGTAGTGTATTGAAGTGGTGAGTAGTGGACTCGAGTGTGCAAAACCATTTTAAGTTGGAGTCTCGTAAGATAGCTTAGCCAAGAGTCAAAGCTGGCTTGCTGCAATAACCCCACCACCCCTTCTTGATAATGTGCATGTATGTAGGGTCTGATGAAAGTCTTGCTGAGTACCTTTGTACTCATGTTGCTTAATTTACGTTTTACAGAAGATGCTGCAACCCCTTCTGATGGGTTCTTCATAGACGTTGATGTCGACGAGTAGGCTGAAGCCCAGGTGGTGATCCTGAGCTCACAGAGGACCATGTAGTATAGTCAGGCTTACCCAAGCCTCTTTTATTTTCCTAGTTGTCTGTACTCAGACAAGTTACTTCCGTTGTTGGCTTGTATGTTTGTATGACTTGAATGCTGGGTCGTGTGACCCGTACTTGTGTGTATGATAGTGGCTCTCTGGGCCTTTAAATAAAGTACTTGAGTTGTAGAGTCATGTTGTGATGCCATGTTGTATTTGCACATATCGAGCATATTGTGTGTATGATTGAAATGCTTGGTATGTGTGGGATCTGACTATCTAGTTATTTATCCTTGGTAGCTTCTCTTACCGGGAAATGTCTCCTAGTGCTTCCACTAAGCCATGGTAGCTTGCTACTGCTCCGGAACACTTAGGCTGGCCGGCATGTGTCCTTCTTTGTTCCTGTGTCTGTCCCTTCGGGGAAATGTCAGGCGATGAATACCGGAGTCCTGTTAGCCCGCTACAGCCTGGTTTACCGGAGTCCTGCTAGCCCAGTGCTACAGCCCAGATTCACTCACTGATGGCCGACACATTCGTTGCTGGGTCATGTATGCCTGTCCCTGTAAGTTAGTGCCACTTTGGGTTCATGACTAGCCATGTCAGCCGGGGCTCCTTGTCATATGGATGCTAGCGACACTTGTTGGGGAACGTTGCAGAAAACAAAAATTTTCCTATGGTTTCACCAAGATCCATCTATGAGTTCATCTAGCAACGAGTGATTAGATGCATCTACGTACCTTGTAGATCGCGAGCGGAAGCGTTCAAAGAACGGGGATGATGTAGTCGAACACGATGTGATCCAAATCACCGGAGATCCTAGCACCGAACGGACGACACCTCCGCGTTCAACACACGTACGGAACAGCCACGTCTCCTCCTTCTTGATCCAGCAAGGGGAGAGGAGAGGTTGAGGGAGATGGCACCAGCAGCAGCACGACAGCGTGGTGTTGATGGAGCTGCAGTACTCCGGCAGGGCTACGCCAAGCGCTATGGAGGAGGAGGAGGTGTTGGAGAGGGAGAAGGAGGCAACCAAAGGCCGAGGTATGAAGTCCCTCCTTTACCCCACTATATATAGGAGGGCCAAGGGTGGTGGCCGGCCCTAGGAGATCCAATCTCCTAGGGGGGTGCGGCCAAGGGGAGGTTTCCCTCCCCCCCAAGGCACCTAGGAGGTGCCTTCCACTAGTAGGACTCCTCCCCCATGGAAACCCTAGGCGCATGGCATGTGGCCCCCGGGGATGGGTGGCCCCACCCGGTGGGCCCCCGGGACCCTTCCGGTGGTCCCGGTACAATACCGATAACCCCGAAACTTGTCCCGATGCCCGAAACAGGACTTCCCATATATAAATCTTTACCTACGGACCATTCCAAAACTCCTCGTGACGTCCGGGATCTCATCCGGGACTCCGAACAACATTCGGGTTACTGCATATACATATCCCTACAACCCTAGCGTCACCGAACCTTAAGTGTGTAGACCCTACGGGTTCGGGAGACATGTAGACATGACCGAGATCGCTCTCCGGTCAATAACCAACAACGGGATCTGGATACCCATGTTGGCTCCCACATGCTCCACGATGATCTCATCGGATGAACCACGATGTCGAGGATTTAATCAACCCCGTATGCAATTCCCTTTGTCAAACGATATGTTACTTGCCCGAGATTCAATCGTCGGTATCCCAATACCTCGTTCAATCTCGTTACCGGCAAGCACTTTACTCGTACCGTAATGCATGATCCCGTGACCAGACACTTGGTCACTTTGAGATCATTATGATGATGCATTACCGAGTGGGCCCAGTGATACCTCTCCGTCATACGGAGTGACAAATCCCAGTCTCAATCCGTGTCAACCCAACAGACACTTTCGGAGATACCTGTAGTGCACCTTTATAGTCACCCAGTTACGTTGTGACGTTTGATACACCCAAAGCACTCCTACGGTATCCGGGAGTTACACGATCTCATGGTCAAAGGAAAAGATACTTGACATTAGAAAAGCTCTAGCAAACGAACTACACGATCTCACGCTATGCTTAGGATTGGGTCTTGTCCATCACATCATTATCCTAATGATGTGATCCCGTTATCAATGACATCCAATGTCCATAGCCAGGAAACCATGACTATCTATTGATCAACGAGCTAGTCAACTAGAGGCTTACTAGGGACATGTTGGTGTCTGTTATTCACACATGTATTACGATTTCCGGATAATACAATTATAGCATGAATAAAGACAATTATCATGAACAAAGAAATATATAATGCTTTTATTATTGCTTCTAGGGCATATTTCCAACAGTCTCCCACTTGCACTAGAGTCAATAATCTAGTTACATTGTGATGAATCGAACACCCATGGAATTCTGGTGTTGATCATGTTTTGCTCTAGGGAGAGGTTTAGTCAACGGATCCGCTATATTCAGGTCTGTATGTACTTTACATATCTCTATGTCTCCATCTTGAACATTTTCATGAATGGAGTTGAAGCGACGCTTGATGTGCCTTGTCTTCTTGTGAAACCTGGGCTCCTTGGCAAGTGCAATAGCTCCAGTGTTGTCACAGAAGAGCTTGATCGGCCCCGACGCATTGGGTATGACTCCTAGGTCGGTGATGAACTCCTTCACCCATATTGCTTCATGTGCTGCCTCCGAGGCTGCCATGTACTCCGCTTCACATGTAGATCCCGCCACGACGCTCTGCTTGCAACTGCACCAGCTTACTGCCCCACCATTCAAAATATACACGTATCCGGTTTGTGACTTAGAGTCATCCAGATCTGTGTCGAAGCTAGTGTCGACGTAACCTTTTACGACGAGCTCTTCGTCACCTCCATAAATGAGAAACATTTCCTTAGTCCTTTTCAGGTACTTCAGGATATTCTTGATCGCTGTCCAACGTTCTTTGCCGGGATTACTTTGGTACCTTCCTACCAAACTTACGGCAAGGTTTACATCAGGTCTGGTACACAGCATGGCATACATAATAGAACCTATGGCTGAGGCATAGGGGATGACACTCATCTCTTCTATATCTTCTGCCGTGGTCGGACATTGAGCTGAGCTCAATTTCACACCTTGCAAAACAGGCAAGAACCCTTTCTTGGACTGATCCATTTTGAACTTCTTCAAAATCTTATCAAGATATCTGCTTTGTGAAAGACCTATGAGGCGTCTCGATCTATCCCTATAGATCTTGATGCCTAATATATAAGCAGCTTCTCCAAGGTCCTTCATTGAAAAACTCTTATTCAAGTAGGCCTTAATGCTGTCCAAAAGTTCTATATCATTTCCCATCAAAAGTATGTCATCTACATATAGTATGAGAAATGCTATAGAGCTCCCACTCACTTTCTTGTAAACACAGGCTTCTCCATAAGTCTATGTGAACCCAAACGCTTTGATCATCTCATCAAAACGAATGTTCCAACTCCGAGATGCTTGCACCAGCCCATAAATCGAGCGTTGGAGCTTGCACACCTTGTCAACATTCTTAGGATCGACAAAACCTTCCGGCTGCATCATATACAATTCTTCCTTAAGGAAACCATTAAGGAATGCCGTTTTGACGTCCATTTGCCAAATTTCATAATCATAAAATGCGGCAATTGCTAACATGATTCGGACAGACTTCAGCTTCGCTACCGGTGAGAAAGTCTCATCGTAGTCAATCCCTTGAACTTGTCGATAACCCTTAGCGACAAGCTGAGCTTTATAGATGGTCACATTACCATCCGCGTCTGTCTTCTTCTTAAAGATCCATTTATTTTCTATGGCTCGCCATTCAATGGGCAAGTCAGTCAAAGTCCATACTTCGTTTTCATACATGGATCCTATCTCGGATTTCATGGCTTCTAGCCATTCGTTGGAATCCGGGCCCGCCATCGCTTCTTCATAGTTCGAAGGTTCACTGTTGTCTAACAACATGATTTCCAAGACAGGGTTGCCGTACCACTCTGGTGCGGAACGTGTCCTTGTGGACCTTCGAATTTCAGTAGGAGCTTGATCAGAAGTATCTTGATCATCATCATCAACTTCCTCTCTAGTCGGTGCAGGCACCTCAGGAACATTTTCTTGAGTTGCGCCATTTTCTGATTCAAGAGGTAATACTTCATCAAGCTCTATTTTCCTCCCACTTACTTCTTTCAAGAGAAACTCTTTCTCCAGAAAGGACCCATTCTTGGCAACAAAGATCTTGCCTTCAGATCTGAGGTAGAAGATATACCCAATAGTTTCTTTAGGGTATCCTTTGAAGACGCATTTTTCCGATTTGGGTTCGAGCTTTTCAGGTTGAAGTTTCCTGACATAAGCATCGCATCCCCAAACTTTTAGAAACGACAACTTAGGTTTCTTCCCAGACCATAATTCATACGGTGTCGCCTCAACGGATTTCGACGGTGCCCTATTTAAAGTGAATGCAGCAGTCTCTAAAGCATAGCCCCAAAAAGATAGTGGTAAATCGGCAAGAGACATCATAGACCGCACCATATCTAATAGAGTGCGATTACGACGTTCAGACACACCATTACGCTGAGGTGTTCCAGGCGGCGTGAGTTGTGAAACTATTCCACATTTTCTTAAGTGTGTACCAAACTCGTGACTCAAGTATTCTCCTCCACGATCTGATCGTAGAAACTTGATTTTCCTGTCACGTTGATTCTCAACTTCACTCTGAAATTCCTTGAACTTTTCAAAGGTCTCAGACTTGTGTTTCATTAAGTAGACATACCCATATCTACTCAAGTCATCAGTGAGGGTGAGAACATAACGATAGCCACCGCGAGCCTCAACACTCATTGGACCGCACACATCAGTATGTATGATTTCCAATAAGTTGGTTGCTCGCTCCATTGTTCCTGAGAACGGAGTCTTGGTCATTTTACCCATGAGGCATGGTTCGCACGTGTCAAATGATTCGTAATCAAGAGACTCTAAAAGTCCATCAGCATGGAGCTTCTTCATGCGTTTGACACCTATGTGACCAAGGCGGCAATGCCACAAGTATGTGGGACTATCACTATCAATCTTACATCTTTTGGTACTTACACTATGAATATGTGTAGCATTACGCTCGAGATTCATAAAGAATAAACCATTCACCATCGGAGCATGACCATAAAACATATCTCTCATATAAATAGAACAACCATTATTCTCGGATTTAAATGAGTAGCCATCTCGAATTAAACGAGATCCTGATACAATGTTCATGCTCAAACTTGGCACTAAATAACAATTATTGAGGTTCAAAACTAATCCCGTAGGTAAATGTAGAGGTAGCGTGCCGACGGCAATCACATCGACCTTGGAACCATTCCCGACGCGCATCGTCACCTTGTCCTTCGCCAGTCTCCGTTTATTCCGCAGCTCCTGCTGTGTGTTACAAATATGAGCAACGGCACCGGTATCAAATACCCAGGAGTCACTACGATTACTGGTAAGGTACACATCAATTACATGTATATCAAATATACCTTTGGTTTTGCCGGCCTTCTTGTCCGCTAAGTATTTGGGGCAGTTCCGCTTCCAGTGACCACTTTCCTTGCAATAAAAGCACTCAGTCTCGGGCTTGGGTCCATTCTTTGGCTTCTTCCCGGCAGCTTGCTTGCTGGGTGCGACAACTACCTTGCCGTCCTTCTTGAAGTTCTTTTTACCCTTGCCCTTCTTGAACTTAGTGGTTTTATTGACCATCAACACTTGATGTTCCTTCTTGACTTCTACCTCTGCTGATTTCAGCATAGCAAATACTTCAGGAATGGTCTTTTCCATCCCCTGCATATTGAAGTTCATCACAAAGCTCTTGTAGCTCGGTGGAAGCGACTGGAGGATTCTGTCAATGACCGCATCATCCGGGAGATTAACTCCTAGCTGAGTCAAACGGTTATGTAACCCAGACATAGTGAGTATGTGCTCACTGACAGAACTATTTTCCTCCATCTTACAGCTGAAGAATTTGTCGGAGACTTCATATCTCTCGACCCAGGCATGAGCTTGAAAAACCATTTTCAGCTCTTCGAACATCTCATATGCTCCATGTCTCTCAAAACGCTTTTGGAGCCCCGGCTCTAAGCTGTAAAACATGCCGCACTGAACGAGGGAGTAGTCATCGGTACGTGCCTGCCAAGCGTTCATAACGTCTTGTTCTGCAGGGAGAACAGGTGCATCACCTAGCGGTGCTTGTAGGACATAATCCTTCTTGGCAGCTATGAGGATGATCCTCAGGTTCCGGACCCAGTCCGTATAGTTGCTGCCATCGTCTTTCAGCTTGGTTTTCTCTAGGAACGCGTTGAAGTTGAGGACTACGTTGGCCATTTGATCTACAAGACATATTGTAAAATATTTAGACTAAGTTCATGATAATTAAGTTCATCTAATCAAATTATAATGAACTCCCACTCAGATTTGACATCCCTTTGGTCATCTAAGTGTTACACGATCCGAGTCGACTAGGCCGTGTCCGATCATCACGTGAGACGGACTAGTCATCGTCGGTGATCATTCTCATGTTGATCGTATCTTCCATACGACTCGTGTTCGACCTTTCGGTCTCCGTGTTCCAAGGCCATGTCTGTACATGCTAGGCTCGTCAAGTTAACCCTAAGTGTTTTCACTGTGTAAAACTGTCTTACACCCGTTGTATGTGAACGTAAGAATCCATCACACCCGATCATCACGTGGTGCTTAGAAGCGACGAACTGTAGCAACGGTGCACAGTTAGGGGAGAACACTTCTTGAAATTTTTGTAAGGGATCATCTTATTTACTACCGTCGTCCTAAGTAAACAAGATGCATAAAACATAATAAACATCACATGCAATTATATAAAGTAGTGACATGATATGGCCAATATCATATAGCTCCTTTGATCTTCATCTTCGGGGCTCCATGATCATCTTGTCACCGGCATGACACCATGATCTCCATCATCATGATCTCCATCATTGTGTCTTCATGAAGTTGTCACGCCAACGACTACTTCTACTTCTATGACTAACGCGTTTAGTAATAAAGTAAAGTAGTTTACATGGCGTTCTTCAATGACACGCAGGTCATACAAAAAATAAAGACAACTCCTATGGCTCCTGCCGGTTGTCATACTCATCGACATGCAAGTCGTGATTCCTATTACAATAGCATGAACATCTCATACATGACATATAGATCATTCATCATTCATCACAACTTTGGCCATATCATATCACAAAGCACTTGCTGCAAAAACAAGTTAGACGTCCTCTAATTGTTGTTGCATGTTTTACGTGGCTGAAGTAGGGTTCTAGCAAGAACATTTTCTTACCTACGTGAAACCACAACGTGATTTGTCAACTTCTATTTACCCTTCATAAGGACCCTTTTCATCGAATCCGCTTCAACTAAAGTAGGAGAGACAGACACCCGCCAGCCACCTTATGCAACTAGTGCATGTTAGTCGGTGGAACCGGTCTCACGTAAGCGTACGTGTAAGGTTGGTCCGGGCCGCTTCATCCCACAATACCGCTGAAGCAAGATAAGACTAGTAACGGCAAGAGAGTTGACAACATCTACGCCCATAACAAATTGTGTTCTACTCGTGCAAGAAGAACTACGCATAGACCTAGCTCATGATGCCACTGTTGGGGAACGTTGCAGAAAACAAAATTTTTTCTATGGTTTCACCAAGATCCATCTATGAGTTCATCTAGCAACGAGTGATTAGATGCATCTACGTACCTTGTAGATCGCGAGCGGAAGCGTTCAAAGAACGGGGATGATGTAGTCGAACACGACGTGATCCAAATCACCGGAGATCCTAGCACCGAACGGACGGCACCTCCGCGTTCAACACACGTACGGAACAACCACGTCTCCTCCTTCTTGATCCAGCAAGGGGAGAGGAAGGTTGAGGGAGATGGCACCAGCAGCAGCACGACAGTGTGGTGTTGATGGAGCTGCAGTACTCCGGCAGGGCTACGCCAAGCACTATGGAGGAGGAGGAGGTGTTGGAGAGGGAGAAGGAGGCAACCAAAGGCCGAGGTATGAAGTCCCTCCTTTCCCCCACTATATATAGGAGGGCCAAGGGGGGGTGGCCGGCCCTAGGAGATCCAATCTCCTAGGGGGGTGCGGCCAAGGGGAGGTTTCCCTCCCCCCCAAGGCACCTAGGAGGTGCCTTCCACTAGTAGGACTTCTCCCCCATGGAAACCCTAGGCGCATGGGCCTAGTGGGGCTGGTGCCCTTGGCCCATGTAGGCCAAGGCGCACCCCCTACAGCCCATGTGGCCCCCGGGGATGGGTGGCCCCACCCGGTGGGCCCCTGGGACCCTTCCGGTGGTCCCGGTACAATACCGATAACCCCGAAACTTGTCCCGATGCCCGAAACAGGACTTCCCATATATAAATCTTTACCTCCGGACCATTCCGGAACTCCTCGTGATGTCCGGGATCTCATAAGGGACTCCGAACAACATTCGGGTTACTGCATATACATATCCCTACAACCCTAGCGTCACCGAACCTTAAGTGTGTAGACCGTACGGGTTCGGGAGACATGTAGACATGACCGAGATCGCTCTCCGGTCAATAACCAACAGCGGGATCTGGATACCCATGTTGGCTCCCACATGCTCCACGATGATCTCATCGGATGAACCATGATGTCGAGGATTTAATCAACCCCGTATGCAATTCCCTTTGTCAAACGATATGTTACTTGCCCGAGATTCGATCGTCGGTATCCCAATACCTCGTTCAATCTCGTTACCGGCAAGTCACTTTACTCGTACCGTAATGCATGATCCCGTGACCAGACACTTGGTCACTTTGAGCTCATTATGATGATGCATTACCGAGTGGGCCCAGTGATACCTCTCCGTCATACGGAGTGACAAATCCCAGTCTCGATCCGTGTCAACCCAACAGACACTTTCGGAGATACCTGTAGTGCACCTTTATAGTCACCCAGTTACGTTGTGACGTTTGATACACCCAAAGCACTCCTACGGTATTCGGGAGTGACACGATATCATGGTCAAAGGAAAAGATACTTGACATTAGAAAAGCTCTAGCAAACGAACTACACGATCTCACGCTATGCTTAGGATTGGGTCTTGTCCATCACATCATTATCCTAATGATGTGATCCCGTTATCAATGACATCCAATGTCCATAGCCAGGAAACCATGACTATCTATTGATCAACGAGCTAGTCAACTAGAGGCTTACTAGGGACATGTTGGTGTCTGTTATTCACACATGTATTACGATTTCCAGATAATACAATTATAGCATGAATAAAGACAATTATCATGAACAAAGAAATATATAATGCTTTTATTATTGCTTCTAGGGCATATTTTCAACAACACTATCATATACGTGTGCCAAAAGGCGCAAATGGTCCCGGGCAAGGTAAGGCGACACCCGTGGGAATACAGTGCGTGAGGCCGCAAAGTGATATGAGGTGTTACATGCTAGATCGATGTGCAATGAGTCAGGGTCCTGACAGCAAACGCTTCTGCTTTCAGTCTACGAGGGTATGTGGACACACTCTCACCCTCTCGTTGCTATGCATCTCCTAGATAGATCTTGCATGAGGGTAGGAATTGTTTTGAAATTGCATGCTACATTTCCCAATAGTGGCATTAGAGCCAGGTCTATGCGTAGATGATATGCACGAGTAGAACACAAAGAGTTGTGGGTGGTGATTGTCATACTGCTTACCACCAATGTCTTATTTTGATTCAGCAGGATGAAGCGGCCCGAACCAATCTTAAATGACCACGTTCATGAGACCGGTTCCACCCGACAGACATGCAACTAGTTTTGCATAAAGGTGGGTGGCGGGTGTCTGTTTCTCCAACTTCAGTTTAATTGAATTTGACTGCGGCCGGTCCTTGTTGAAGGTTAAAACAGCAAACCTGATAAATCACCATTGTGGTTTTGTGCCGTAGGTAAGAACGGTTCTTGCTAGAAGCCCATAGCAGCCACGTAAAACTTGCAACAACAAAGTAGAGGACGTCTAACTTGTTTTTGCAGGGCATGCTTGTGATGTGATATGGTCAAGACATGATGTGATATACGTTGTTGTATGAGATGGTCATGTTTTGTAAAAGTTATCGGCAACTGGCACAAGCCTTATGGTTGTCGCTTTCTTGTATGAAATGCAAAGGCCATGTAATTGCTTTACTTTATCACTAAGCGATAACGATAGTTATAGAGGCAATAGTTGGCGAGACGACCACGATGCTACGCTGGAGATCAAGGTGTCAAGCCGGTGACAATGGAGATCATGACGTTACTTTGGAGATGGAGATCAAAAGCACAAGATGATGATGGCCATATCGTGTCACATATTTTCATTGCATGTGATGTTTATCTTTATGCATCTTATTTTGCTTAGTATGGCGGTAGCATTATAAGATGATCCCTTAACTAAATTTCAAGGTATAAGTGTTCTCCCCGAGTATGCACCATTGCGAAAGTTCTTCGTGCTGAGACACCATGTGATGACCGGGTGTGATAGGCTCTATGTTCACATACAACGGGTGGAAGCCAGTTTTTTACATGCGGAATACTCGGGTTAAACTTGACGAGCCTAGCATGTACATACATGGCCTCGGAACACTGGATACCGAAAGGTCGAATGTGAATCATATAGTAGATATGATCAACATAGAGATGTTCACCATTGATGACTACTTCATCTCACATGATGATCAGACATGGTTTAGTTGATTTGGATCACATCATTTAGATGACTTGAGGGATGTCTATCTAAGTGGGAGTTCTTAAGTAATATGATTAATTGAACTTAATTTATCATGAACTTAGTCCTGATAGTTTTTGCATATCTATGTTGTAGATCAATGGCCCGTGCTACCGTTCCCTTTAATTTTAATGCGTTCCTAGAGAAAGCTATGTTGAAAGATGATGGTAGCAACTACACGGATTGGGTCCGTAACTAGAGGATTATCCTCATTGCTGCACAGAAGAATTATGTCCTTGATGCACCGCTAGGTGAAAGGCCTGCTGCAGGAGTAGATGTCGACATTATGAACGTCTGGCAAGCTTGATCTGATGACTACTCGATAGTTAAGTGTGCCATTCTTTACAGCTTAGAATCGGGACTTCAAAGATGTTTTGAACGTCATGGACCATATGAGATGTTCTAGGAGTTGAAGTTAATATTTCAAGCAAATGCCCGAGTTGAGAGATATGAAGTCTCCAACAAGTTCTATAGCTGCAAGATGGAGGAGAACGGTTCTGTTAGTGAACACATATTCAGAATGTCTGGATATCATAATCAGTTGACTCAGCTGGGACTTAATCTTCCAGATGATTGTGTCATTGACAGAGTTTTTCAATCACTGTCACCAAACTATAAAGGCTTCATGATGAACTATAATATGCAAGGGATGGAAAAGACTATTCCCGAGCTCTTCACAATGCTCAAAGCTGCGGCGGTAGAAATCAAGAAGGAGCATCAAGTGTTGATGGTTAACAAGACCACTAGTTTCAAGAAAAGGGGCAAGGGAAAGAAGTGGAACTTCAAGAAGAATGGCAAGCAAGTTGCCACTCCCGGGAAGAAGCCCAAAGCCGGACCCAAGCTTGAAACTGAGTGCTTCTACTGCAAAGGGGTCACTGGAAGCGGAGCTCCCCAAGTATTTGGCGGATAAGAAGGATGGCAAAGTGAACAAAGGTATATTTGATATATATGTTATTGATGTGTACCTTACTAATGCTCATAGTAGTGCCTGGGTATTTGATACCGGTTCGGTTGCTTATATTTGTAACTCAAAACATGGACTATGGATTAAATGAAGATTGGCTACAGACGATGTCGGAGTAATGGGCCACGGGTAGGCTAACCCGAGTCCCAGAACCTTTCAAGACATCGGGGCGGACTGCGCCCCTCAAGTACCTACGGCGACTCCAAGATAAGCCGAGTCCCAGCAGGCGACTCCGAGACGAGCCGAGTCCCCGAGGCGACTCTAGTCTCGGCCGAGTCCCAGGGCCGACTCCGAAGAAGCCGACTATGAGGAGTCGGCCCGCGACTCCCAACCACCCGGTAATTAAAGACGAGCATGGCCACAGTGCGCCGTATCCGTGGAGATCTCCGCCCGGCGCGGCACTGTTGACATGCCAGCCCTGACATCAGCCCCTGGGGCGGGGCCCTGTACCCACGACGCCTTGTCTGTATGGCCCAGAGACAACGGGGCCTACCAGTCAGTGAGAGTATTGAAGACGGCGGGCGCGCCGAGAGTCGGACCCGTTGGGAGTCGGCCCCCCGAAGCCGGCCGGCCCCTCCCACGGGCCCCATGCGCCATTAACCAGATGCGACCGGGGAATGGCCACGGTGATCGCCCGCAGGCGGCGACACTGTTGCCATGACCCCACGACCAAGCCCGTGTCATTAGAAGCACGGCTACAGTGATCTGCAGCCGGCAAGACCCGCCCGCGGTGGACGTGGGCTAACGCCCTCATACCAGGCCAGTCGGCGGGACCCACTAGTCGGCGGGCCCCAGGAGTCGATGGAGAAGACGGCGCCTGAGATACAGACGGCTGGGACCCGCACCCAGCCGGTTTTACCATTGTAACCCTAGGGGGTAGGCCTATATAAACCCCCCAGGGCACCCATGCAAAGGGTTCGCATCCAGTAGCATTAGACAAAACACGAAGGAGGGAGAGAGCTAGCCTTGCCTTCTCCTTCCTCCAGAAACAGCTCTAGGAGCACCCTTGTATTCACTTTGCCTTAGTGATCATGCGGAGACCCCGCGAGCAGCAGTAGGGGTGTTATCTCCTCGGAGAGCCCTGAAGCTGGGTAAGATCCGCCGGCGTGCATGTCTTCGCCTCATCCTGTTTCCAGGCACCGGCGATGTTCTACTCGCCCCCACCATGATAAGCCATCCTTTGGCATATGTCGTACCTAACCCCCGACATTTGGGGCCTACCGTGGGGCCTGGTGCACCGTCGTCCGGAGATCTGTTCTGGATGGGAACCCTCTTCCTCCCTGGCGAGCGCAGCCAGCCAGGCTCGCCAGATGGCGTCTGCATCGACGCGCTGCGCGGCGCTGAGGCCGCCTGTGCAGCGAGCAGCCTCGCCGAACTCGTCGGCGAGGTTCGACTCTCCGACGAACCTGCATCCGACGCAGGCACGGGTGGCCCCGAGAGTCTCCTCGCAGGCCTCCTCGACCAACTCCACGTCGCCGGCGAGCCTGCCGTGGACTTGGAGTCCGTAGGCTCCACCGACCCGATGCTGGTCGACTCCGACGCCGTGTCGCTTGACATTTTCCCCACCAACGTGGTGGTCTACGATGAGCCGCTTCCTCACGAGGAGAGTGGCGGAAGCGCCGTCACGGAGGTGCTCGTCATCAGTCACGATGAGCGCTCCGGTGAAGAAGCTCAGGACCCACTCGCATCAGCCCTGCAAGACCTAACTGCGCCCATCCCAGAAGACGCAGATGCCGAGACGCTGGAGACACGCCGCCTTTAGATCATCAAGGGCGCCAAGAGGTTGGCGAGCATGAGGCGCTTGTCAGAAGCCTACCAGCGCGAAATGGATCGCGCCGTCGGTGGCTCGCCGGCTCCGACTGGGCCAAGCCGCCTAGGCGCGGTCCGGCAACGCGGCGCGACCATCGCCGACTTGTTCGGGGCAAAACGCCCCATATATGCCACCCCCGCGGAGAACATCCGTGACCGCCCAAGTGGCGACTGACGAGCTGAAGAACTTCGAGGGCGAGGAGCACCGCATGATGACGGAGCGAGTCCAGCAGCTCCTCGACGCGGTCGCTGCGCAGAACGCGGCCGGCGGCCGCACGGATGCACTGCGGCAACCGAATGGCGACTTGCCTCCCCGCCGAGATCAAGGCGCGACATCTCGGACGCCGACTGGCGGAGTCCACGGAAGGAAAGAAAAGGAGCCGGCTGTCAGTCGCAGTCGGACTCACATCACCATTGAGCGCGACCAAGACGGCCGTCCGAGAGCGGTAGAGCGGCGGGACGACTACCTGCCTCCCCCACCAAGAAGAGAACGGCGAGTTCCCCGCCGCCTGTTGAGCACCCGACTCTCGGCGGCCACCTCGGCCGTCGAGAGGGAGTCGGAGAGAACGACGCTCGCCATCGGATCGACCGACTCCACCGATCCCTGGCGCTGGAAGAAGAGGACAAGCTGGGTTCGCCTTGCTTTGGGCCCCGCATCCGAGAAAAGCCCTTCCCCAAAGAGTTCACGCTCCGCCGAGACACACCCAAGTACACCGGCTCTGTGAAGCCGGAATACTGGCTGATAGATTACTCCACGGCCATTAGCATAGCGAACGGCAACAAGCGGGTTGCCGTGAAGTACGTTCCACTCATGCTCCAGGGCACGGCCCGGACATGGTTGAATAGTCTGAAGCCCCGCAGCATCAACAGCTGGGTCGACTTCACCGAAGCCTTCATCCGCAACTTCACGAGCACGTACAAGCGACCTCCCAAGCCGCGCCAGCTTTCCTTGTGCGTGCAAGGCCCTGATGAGTCAACACGCGACTACCTCATGCGCTGGGGCGAGCTTCGGAACTCCTGCGAGGGCGTGCACGAGGTGCAGGCTATCGAGTACTTCACTGCCGGGTGCCGAGAAGGTACCCTCCTCAAGCACAGGCTCCTCTGCGACAAGCCAGAAACCCTCGACGAACTGCTGGTCATAGCAGACAAGTACGCCATAGCCGACTCATCCATGAAGACGGAGATTCAAGTCAATGCAGCTGGCAAGGTGGCCCCTCAGGCTCCCAGAACTCCAGCTGGAGACACCAGTCGGCGACAACAACAGGGCGACAACAAACGCAAGGCCCAACAGCCGACTTCCAACAGTCGGCAGGTTGCGACAGTCGAAGATCAACAGCCGGAGGGGCAGCCTCCGGCTAAATGGCAGAAAGGCGGCAAATCCAATTGCTTGCTGGCCTTTTCCTATGAGCAGACTCTGGATGGACCCTGCAAGTTCCACAGTGGCGCGAAGCCGTCAAACCATACCACCCGAAAGTGCCACTGGCTCACCAGAATCGCCAAGGGAGACGGCCTCCTTCCCCCTCCGCTTGCTGGGCCGCCGCCTCCGCCGCCACCCCAGCATCCGGCTGCTCGGCCAGTCGGCGCAGTGCAAGACGAGTACCCAGAAGATCATGGAGCCTACGTGGTGTTCACCAGTGTGGCTGATGATCGGTGCAGCAGACGGCAATAGCATCAAGAAGTAAATGCAGTGGCAACAAATACTCCAGAGTTCATGCATTGGTCCGACAGGCCTATCAGTTGGAGCAGAGCGGATCACCCAGAGGTGATGCCGAATCCGGGCTCCTATGCCCTGGTCCTAGGTGCCACCTTGGCCACTGATAGGTGGGCCGCCCGCTTTTCGAGAGTGCTGATAGACGGAGGCAGTAGCATCAACATCATGTACAAAGATACCATGGAGAAGCTAGGAATCAAGCAAAGACAGCTGCAGAGTAGCCGGACTGTGTTCCATGGTATTGTACCCGGCCTTTCCTGCTCACCAATCGGCAAGATCCTGATAGACGTCCTCTTCGGAGACAAAGACCATTTCCACCGAGAGCCGGTCTGGTTCGAAGTAGTGGACCTTGAAAGCCCATACCACGCACTGCTTGGCCGACCTGCCTTGGCCAAGTTCATGGCGGTTTCTCACTACGCCTACCTCAAGATGAAGATGCCGAGTTCCAAGGGAATTCTGACCGTAGCCGGCGACTACAGGAAGTCGTCCGCCTGCGCGGCCGAGGGCAGCCGGCTGGCCGAGTCCCTGGTGATCGCAGCTGAGAAGCGGCTCCTTGACCAGGTCGTGGCAATGGCCGGAAAGCAGCCAGAGATGTCGTCCGACCCCAAGGAGTCGGAAGCTGAGGGCTCGTTTAAGCCAGCCAAAGAGACCAAGAAGATACCCTTGGACCCGGAGCACCCAGAGAGGTACGCTGTCATGGGTACAAACCTTGACAGTAAATAGGAAGGCGAGCTCGTCGATTTCCTCCGTGAGAATCGAGACATCTTTGCATGGTCCCCCAAAGACATGCCAGGTGTACCGACGGAATTGGCCGAGCACAAGCTACATGTCAGGCCAGATGTGAAACCCGTCAGGCAGCCCTTGCGCCGCCTGTCAGAAGAGAAGAGAAGAGTTGTTGGAGAAGAGATAGCCCGGCTTCTTGCAGCCTGCTTCATCATGGAAGTGTTTTTTCCAGAGTGGCTGGCAAACCCAGTTTTGGTACTGAAGAAAAACAAGCAGTGGCGGATGTGCATTGATTACACAAGCCTCAACAAAGCCTGCCCAAAGGATCCGTTTGCCCTACCAAGAATCGATCAGGTGATAGACTCCACAGCCGGATGCGAGCTGCTAAGTTTCTTAGATGCATATTCAGGATATCACCAGATCAAGCTGAACCCGGCAGACAGACTGAAGACCGCCTTCATCAGACCATTCGGAGCCTTCTGCTACCTGACGATGACGTTCGGCTTGAGGAATACCGGCGCCACCTTTCAGTGTTGCATGCAGAAGTGCCTCCTCAAGCAACTCGGCAGAAATGCCCACGTCTACGTGGATGATGTGGTGGTGAAGACGGAGAAGCGTGGGACACTGCTGGAAGACCTCAAGGAGACCTTCGAGAACCTGCCCCGATTCCAGATCAAGCTCAACCCTGAAAAGTGCGTTTTCGGAGTACCAGCCGGCCAACTCCTGGGCTTCCTGGTCTCTGAGCGCGGCATAGAGTGCAACCCAGTGAAGATCAAGGCCATCTATAGAATGGAAGTACCCAGCCGACTGTTAGATGTGCAGAAGTTCACCGGCTGCTTGGCGTCCATCAGCCGATTCATCAGTCGGCTGGGCGAGAAAGCTCTCCCTTTGTATCAATTGATGAAGAAGACCACCTTTTTCGAGTGGAACCACAAGGCGGATGAAGCATTTCTCCAGCTGAAAAAGATGTTGACTACTCCCCCTGTGCTGGCGGCTCCGACTCCTAAAGAGCCTATGCTCCTGTACATCGCCGCTACCGGCCGGGTAGTCAGCACAGTTATTGTAGTCGAACGCAAAGAGGAAGGCAAGGCGCTCCCTGTCCAGAGACCGGTATATTACCTGAGCGAGGTACTGTCGACCTCCAAGCAGAACTACCCCCATTACCAGAAGATGTGCTACGGTGTGCATTTTGCCGCCAAGAAGCTGAAGCCTTACTTTCAAGAGCATCCAATCACCGTGGTTTGCATGGCTCCACTGGCCGAGATCATTGGAAGCCGAGATGCCTCCGGCCGAGTAGCCAAATGGGCCATAGATCTGGCTCCTTACACCATCTACTACCAGCCCCGCACCACCATCAAGTCACAAGCACTGGCCGACTTCCTCGTCAACTGGGCCGAGACCCAGTACCTGCCGCCAGCGCCCGACTCCACCCATTGGCGGATGCATTTCAACGGCTCCAAGATGCGCACCGGCCTAGGAGCCGGCGTCGTCCTCACCTCCCCTAAAGGCGACAAGCTCAAGTACGTGCTGCAGATCCACTTCGCCGCCTCCAACAACGTCGCCGAATACGAGGCGCTCATTCATGGGCTCCGGCTTGCCAAAGAACTCGGCATTTGCCGGATCCTGTGCTATGGCGACTCCGATTTGGTGGTCCAGCAGTCATCTGGCGACTGGGACGCCAAAGATGCAAACATGGTGAGCTACCGCTTCCGGGTGCAGCAACTCAGCGGATACTTCGAGGGGTGCGAGTTCCTTCACGTGCCAAGAAACGACAACGATCAAGCAGACGCCTTGGCACGAATCGGCTCCACCCGCCAAGCAATACCCTCTGGCGTCGCTCTTCAGCGCCTCCTCAAGCCGTCTATCAAGCCTTCACCAGAATCAGACTCCATCTTTGTGCCGGCTCCTCCCGAAGAAGTCGGATCCGATTCAAGAGCCCCAGCAGACGGCCCCAAGAAAATCATAGTTGAAGCCGACCCGGGGACTTCAGAACCCAGCCCGGGGACTGCGCCAGTCGGCCCGGGGACTTCGTCAATCCAACAAGCGGCCGCAGACTCCAACCCGCTGCCTCCCAGCCCAGCCACCCTTGTCCAAGTCGCTGTGGTGACGGTTGAAGAAAGAGCAGCACCCTCATGGGTGCAGCCCATCCTCAAGTTTCTAGTGAACAGAGAGCTGCCGACTGATGATATCTTGGCTCGGCAAGTGCAACGCCGAGCGGCAGCATACACCATAATCAACAAAGAGCTGGTCAGGTGCAGTGTCACTAGTGTCTACCAGCGCTGCGTGGAGCCAGAGCAAGGCCAAGCAATTCTCAGAGACATCCACCAAGGCGAGTGCGGCCACCATGCGGCTTCAAGAGCACTCGTCGCCAAAGCCTTTCGGCGCAGTTTCTTCTGGCCGACTGTCCTGGAAGAGGCTAAAGAGTTAGTCCAAAAATGCAAAGGGGGCCAGAAGTTCCGCTCCAAGCCACTTCAGCCGGCTTCCGCGTTGAAGACAATCCCCATCGCTTGGCCCTTCGTGGTTTGGGGCCAGGACATGGTGGGACCATTCAAGACGGCCCGAGGCGGCTTGACTCATCTGCTTGTCGCGGTGGATAAGTTCACCAAGTGGATAGAAGCAAAGCCCATCAAGAAGTTGAACGGTCCGACTGCAGTGACCTTCATCACTGACATCACGGTGCGGTATGGCATACCGCACAGCATCATCACCGACAATGGCACAAACTTTGCCAAAGGTGCCTTGGCCCGTTTCTGCACGACGCAGGGCATCCGACTGGACTTAGCGTCTGTTGCCCATCCGCAGTCAAACGGCCAGGTGGAGCGAGCAAATGGCCTCATCCTGTCCGGTATCAAGCCTCGACTGGTCGAACAACTCGAGCGTTCGGCCGGCTGTTGGGTTGAGGAGCTACCAGCCGTCCTCTGGAGTCTGCGCACGACTCCAAACAAGTCAACCGGCTTCACGCCTTTCTTCCTCGTCTACGGTGCCGAAGCCGTCATCCCGACGGACATAGAGTTCGACTCTCCACGAGTCACCATGTACACCAAAGAGGAAGCTGAAGAAACACGTCAAGACGACATCGACCTGCTGGAAGAGGGCCGGTTGTTAGCACTCAGTCGGTCTGGCATCTACCAGCAGAGTCTTCACCGATACTACAACCAAAAGGTCAAGCCGAGATCGTTTCAAGAGGGCAGCCTTGTGCTCCGGCTGATTCAGCGAACAGACGGCCAACACAAGTTGTCGGCGCCTTGGGAAGGCCCCTTCATCATCAGCAAAGTGCTGGGCAACGGCTCCTACTACCTAATCGACGCTCAGAAGCCTCGAGCGCGCAAGAGGGACGACTCCGGCAAGGAGTCAGAACGGCCATGGAACGCAAATCTTCTCCCAAGATTTTACAGTTAATGCAGTATGTACCACGCTATCCTTTGTGTTAAAGTACCGAGACTTTGGGCCCCCGAGACGAGCTCGGGGACTGCCCTTTTTTGTTATCTGTATGATAAGAATTATGCCTCCGAGTATGCTACTCTTCGTTATGCCGCTTGGCACCGGGTTTGACTAGTCGGCCCGGGGACTCACTGTCTTGCACTATGAAATGCTTCCTACAGTCGGACAAGTAGTGTGCTGCGCTTAAGCCGTCTCCTGTCGAAAGCCACAGCTCGCAGAGCGACTGTTGGTAGGCAGAGTATAAGCAAGAATGAGCGCGCACATGAAAAAATGGCTAAGGACTCAAAGCGTATGCATATCCCAAGCCGGCTCCCAGCCTCTCTCTGCGGAGCCGACTCTCGAATAGTCGGCTCTCCGCCTTCTATCCCACTTGTTAAAAAACTCTAAAAAGGCGAAGTACTTGCCTTCCCTAAAGTAGCCAAGCATTTGACTTGCGGCAGTCCGTGGAGCGGCTGCCCGTCTGGCAAAGCAGCGACTATGGAAAGGCGGCAAAGGAAAAAGCCAAAAGAGTAATAAGCAAGGAAAGATAGAAGGAAAATAGATATTTACATAAGCAAAGGCCTCTGGCCGAGTTCAAAATACACCCCGCGGGTGGAATTGTGCAAATTAACAAGTTCTTCAAAGACTATGAAAAACAGATAAAGTAAGGACAAGATGGCAGCCTAAGGAGCAGCAGACGGGTTCGGCGGGTCGACGGAGACGGCGGTGTCAGGCGCTGGAGCGGCCGGCTTGGGGGTCTCGGCTTGATTGTCTCCGGCGGCAGCCGACCCGGTTGGACGCGGCTCGTTGTTGGAGGCACGATCGAGCTGAGGCTGGTCGTCCGCTCCGTCTTCTGGCGCCTCCATCTGGTCCTCGTCCCCCGCCTCGTCTTCCTCCTCGGTGCTGGAGCCGATCACCTCCGCCGAGTCTTCGCCGTAGTCGGGGTTCATCCCGAACCACTCCGGAGGCACCTCCTCACCGTTCGCGTCCCGCTCGGGAACGAAGACGCTGGTGTCGGTGTAGTCGGCGATTGCCGCTGCGCGCTCGATGAGGGCGCCTTCCACAGCCGCCAGTTCTGCCTGGGCCTCTGACCGAAACGCGGCCAGCCGGTCCAGGTCCAGCCCTGGATACCAAGCCTTGACAAATTCCAAGGCCCGGTGCCCTCCAGCCCGGGCCGAGGAACCCTTCCAAGCCTCAAGACGGCCGGCCGCGACCTCCAGCCAGTCGACAGTTCGACTGGTGGTGCGCAGAGCCGGCATGCCTGTCCATAGGGCGGAGATCGCCTGGGCCCCGGCACGTTGAAGCCGGCGCAACAGCTGATGAGCCGGCCACAGACGGGTCTCAATGCTCAGTAGCTGCTCATCGACGGTCAGCGAGGTGTTGGCGGCGATCTCCTCGCCATTCGCCCTCCGCGTCTCGCAATCAGCCTCGATGGCTCGATTGACCCCTTGCGAATGGCCAGGGAAGAAGTCTGCCCAAAACAGAAAGAAGCAGAGAGAAAATCAGCAGTCGGCCTGACTTGCAGTCGGCAGCTCAAGGAAAGAAAGAAAAGAAACTCACCATTGACAATGTCCTCGATCTCGTGGAAGCCGGAAGTCAGCATCGCCTCCCTGTCGGTCCAGGAGGAGCGCTCCATCTCGAACTCGGCCAGGAGGGCGGTGTCTTTCTTCTCCGCCTCGTCCTGGGCCGCCTTCAGCAGCTCCTTCTGCTCCGCCAACTGCTCGGCCAGCAAGTCGCGCTCTTTGGCGAGCTTGCCGCACTCCTCCTCCTTGGCGCAAAGGGCCGTGCTGACTTCGCCCAGCTGTTCCTGAAGAGCGGCATTGGCCTCTTAAAAACAAAGGGAAAAGACGTTAAGTCATTAGCAGCAAAGGTCACCGGGAAGATCCGGCCCGACTACTCGGCAGTCGGCCCGAGTCTTGGGGACTACAGCCCGTGGGTGCTCCAGCGCGCCCCCGCAGAAAAGAAGAGGAACTTACTCCGGCTCTTCGACAAGTCGGCAGTCCGCTTCTCTAGCTGCTCAACGTTGCGGTTGTAGGCGGTGACGCGGAGGTTGTGGTACTCCTGCAATAAAAATCAGACGAAAACAAAAATGAGGAACTCGCCAGATTGAGTTCCGGGCCGACTGCGCAGCAGCCGGCCCGAAACTCGGGGACTACACCCAGTGGGTGCGCTGGTGCGCCCCCACAGAGAAGAATGAGAAAAGGCAAAGTCAAAAAGAAAAACATACTCGGATAGACGCTCGCGACGCCAGATGCGCCCTGGTGCAGCCCTGGATGGCCTCTCCTTCAGCTCGCAGCTTTGCCTGCACATCCAGGAGCGCCCGGTTCAGCGGACCGTCGCCGCCTCCTTGCACCCATCCAGTAGGCGCAGCACTGACGCCTCGGTGTCTGGAATGGCCGAGCTGGCGGCGCCGGCTTCCAAGGGGCGCGGCGCCGAGACCGCCTTTGCGAGACGGCGGCGCGCCGGCGAGGCGACTTGAAGAAGCAGCCTTGCCACCGCCTCGTCCTCAGCCGGTGGCACTGGAGGGCCCGCCGGCTGCTTGCCATGCGGCGGAGGCGGCGGCGAAGGCGAGGCCATGCCCGATGCAGAGGCCTCGCCTCCGTCCCTCTCCACGATGGGGTTCTCTCCACCGACTTCTCCAGTCTGCCCCGTGAACTCCGGGGGCGGCGGCGCGGAGCTCAGCGGGACGACAAGCAACGCCGACTGGCGGCGCGCGGCCTCCTCGGCCCGCTATTTGGTCGCGGCGGCGGCTTCGGCCTCCTCCAGCCTCTTTTGGGCGGAGGCCGCCGCCTTCTCGGCCTCCGCCTTCTCCAGGCGGTCGGCCTCTTCCTCGTCGCGCTACTCCCGCGTGTTGCGCTCCGTCGCCTCCCGGAGGTCGGCGGCGGGGTCAATCCGCCGGGTGTTGGCGGACGTCTCGGCCGATCCCATGACAGAGGGGACAGCGACCCTCTCAAGAGAAAGAGGGGCCCTGAAGTAGAAAACAGAATGAAAATGACTTGGAAAGAATTCGTCAAAGAAAACAAGACAAAGGTGGCGAAGGCTTACGTAAAGACTAGCGGCGGCTTCTTCACTTCCTTGCGGAAGCTGTTGGCCTTCGCGACCGCCTCCTCCCGCTTGGTCGCGGCGACCGCCCCCTTGAACTTCTTCGGCCGACCGCCGAGCAAACTCGGCGCGGCCCGGCGCTTCTTCACGCCGATTTGACCGGTCAAGCCGGCGGAAGAACTCGCGCCCGGATGGCCGGCTTTGGGTTGGCGGCGCGGGACGACTTCCCCTTCGGCGTCGTCTTCTGGCCAGTCAGCGAAGGTCGCCTAGGGCCAGAGGCCGCCTTCCGCTCCCCCTCCTCCGCCTTCGGCGTCGGCCTCCATCGCCGCCGCCCCCAAGTCGGAGTCCTCGACATCGCTCTCCGCTCGATCTGGAGCAAAGTCGCGGGGCTGTCCAGTGGCGCCGGCTGCGGGCGGGATGAGAGGGTTCTGACTCAAAGAAGGCCAAGAAGATCAGAAGTCGGATTCGGCTACAAAGGAAAACAGAAAGGAAAAATATGCGACTTACCGCAGGAGGGGGGCTGGCACGCGAGTACGGCTCTTTGCCGAACTGCCAATCTTCCGCGAGCTCGCAGTTCACGATGTGATTCACCATCTTCGCCACCTTCGCGTGGGGCATGTCCCAGGTGCACATCCGACTCGGGTGTCGGCGGCCGCTCATCTGACTAATCAGATGAGGTCGGCCTTGGAGAGGGAGGACTCAGTGCGCCACGAAGGCGGCCAGCAAGTCGGCCCCGACCAGGCCTTCCGACTGCGTCAGCACCCGGAGTCGCGCAATGGCGGCGGCGCCGGCGGGAGTCAGCGTCTGGGCCCAGTGGGACCAACTGGGAAGCGTCCCAGCCGGCGCGCCGGCCTCATAGGGCGGCAGGTTGACCCAGTCGCCCTCCGCGGCGACGTTCTTCACGTAGAAGTACAAGCGCTGCCACATCTTCACCAACTTGATCAGCGCGATGGAGGGGAATGGATTGTCGGCGGTCGACCTGCGCATTGCGATGAAGGCGCCGCATTGAGCCGGCACGCCGGCGACGTGCGTGCCGAGCTTGGATTGAAAGAGCTCTCCCCACAGCTCGATAGTGGGAAGAACGCCGAGGAAACCCTCGCACACGGTGGCGAAGGCGGCCAGCAGCACCACCGTGTTGGGGGTGAGGTGGTGCGGCTGGAGTCCGTTGAACTCCAAGAAGGAGCGAAGGAAGCCGCTCGCCGGCAGGCCCAGGCTGCGCATAAGGTGCGAGCGGAATATGACCCGCTCACCTTCCTGCGGCGCTGGCCTTATTTCCCCCGCCAGCGGGGCGCGGGCTCGCACCAAGTTTGCGCCGGGGAGCCGGCGCGTCTTGCGAAGGTGCTCGATGGCGTCGTCATCCACTTCGGAGCCGTCCCAAACACCGGAACGCACGGCAAGAGCCGCGGCGACGGAGGAAGAGCTCATCGCTACGGAGCGGTGCGGCGTGGCGCGGTGACGGCTGGAGGAAGAAGAAGCAGGAGGAGGCGAGGAAGCAGGGAGGAATGGGC
>NC_041389.1:79808571-79832466 GCF_002162155.2 Triticum dicoccoides | reverse complement strand
GAGAAGCCGATGGGGCGGCGTGGGATTAACTGCGCGCAGGACCCCACGCCCCCCACGATTTACCCATGAAGTTGCTGCGCGCAGTAATGACGTGGGAAACCCAACCGCCCGCACGGCCGCAACGGATCCGTTCGCGCGCCGAGGCGCGGTAGTGGCGGGCTCCGCCTGACGGCCAGTCCCGTCGCGCACATGGGCAGGCAGACTGCCCTTGCCACGTGGCGCCGCGCGACGGGGCCGAGGTGGGCGACCGTGGGAAGCGTATCAGGCACGCCGCCTGGTTCCCGCCGCGACATACGAAACTCCCCAAGGGGCAAGACGGCCCTCGACGAATCCGACTCCAGCCAGTCGGTTTGAGCATGCCGGCTCTCGTAGAATCCGACTCCAGCCAATCGGCTTGGAGAAAGGCGGCCATCAAAAGCTTGCTTTCCCCCATCTAAGGAATGAAACTGCTGAGGCGCATGACGTATCGACCTCGGAGCCTCACCAGCTTCGGGGACTACTGTCGGAGTAATGGGCCACGGGTAGGCTAACCCAAGTCCCAGAACCTTTCAAGACATCGGGGCGGACTACGCCCCTCAAGTACCTACGGCGACTCCAAGATAAGCCGAGTCCCAGCAGGCGACTCCGAGACGAGCCGAGTCCCAGAGCCGACTCCGAAGAAGCCGACTATGAGGAGTCGGCCCGCGACTCCCAACCACCCGGTAATTAAAGACGAGCATGGCCACAGTGCGCCGTATCCGCGGAGATCTCCGCCCGGCGCGGCACTGTTGACATGCCAGCCCTGACATCAGCCCCTGGGGCGGGGCCCTGTACCCATGACGCCTTGTCTGTACGGCCCAGAGACAGCAGGGCCTACCAGTCAGTGAGAGTATTGAAGACGGCGGGCGCGCCGAGAGTCGGACCCGTTGGGAGTCGGCCCCCCGAAGCCGGCCGGCCCCTCCCACGGGCCCCACGCGCCATTAACCAGATGCGACCGGGGAATGGCCATGGTGATCGCCCGCAGGCGGCGACACTGTTGCCATGACCCCACGACCAAGCCCGTGTCATTAGAAGCACGGCTACAGTGATCTGCAGCCGGCAAGACCCGCCCGCGGTGGACGTGGGCTGACGCCCTCATACCAGGCCAGTCGGCGGGACCCACTAGTCGGCGGGCCCCAGGAGTCGATGGAGAAGACGGCGCCTGAGATACAGACGGCTGGGACCCGCACCCAGCCGGTTTTACCATTGTAACCCTAGGGGGTAGGCCTATATAAACCCCCCAGGGCACCCATGCAAAGGGTTCGCATCCAGTAGCATTAGACAGAACACGAAGGAGGGAGAGAGCTAGCCTTGCCTTCTCCTTCCTCCAGAAACAGCTCTAGGAGCACCCTTGTATTCACTTTGCCTTAGTGATCATGCGGAGACCCCGCGAGCAGCAGTAGGGGTGTTATCTCCTCGGAGAGCCCTGAAGCTGGGTAAGATCCGCCGGCGTGCATGTCTTCGCCTCATCCCGTTTCCAGGTACCGGCGATGTTCTACTCGCCCCCACCATGATAAGCCATCCTTTGGCATATGTCGTACCCAACCCCCGACAGACAAGGTAACGATGCACGTCGGGAATGGTTCCAAGGCCGATGTGATCGCCGTCGGTACGCTACCTCTACATCTACCTTCGGGATTAGTTTTAGACCTGAATAATTGTTATTTGGTGCCAGCATTGAGCATGAACATTGTATCTGGATCTTGTTTAGTGTGAGACGGTTATTCATTTAAATCAGAGAATAATGGTTGTTCTATTTATATGAGTAATAGCTTTTATGGTCATGCATCCTTGAAGAGTGGTCCATGTCTGTTGAATCTCGATTGTGGTGATACACATACTCATAATATTGATGCCAAAAGATGCAAAGTTGATAATGATAGTGCAACATATTTGTGGCACTGCCGTTTTGGTCATATTGGTATAAAGCGCATGAAGAAACTCCATGCAGATGGACTTTTGGAATCACTTGATTATGAATCATTTGATACTTGCGAACCATGCCTCATGGGCAAGATGACTAAAACTTCGTTCTCCGGAACAATGGAGCGAGCCAATGACTTATTGGAAACAATACATACGGATGTATGCGGTCCGGTGAGTGTTGAGGCTCATGGCGGGTATCGTTATTTTCTGATCTTCACAGATGATTTGAGCAGATATGGGTATATCTACTTAATGAAACATAAATCTGAAACATTTGAAAAGCTTAAAGAATTTCAGAGTGAAGTGGAGAATCATCATAACAAGAAAATAAAGTTTCTACGACCTGATTGGGGAGGTGAATATTTGAGTTACGAGTTTGGCCTTCATTTAAAACAATGTGGAATAGTTTCACAACTCACGCTACCTGGAACACCACAGCGTAATGGTGTGTCCGAACATTGTAACCGTACTTTATTAGATATGCTGCGATCTATGATGTCTCTTACCGATTTAGCCCTATCGTTCTGGGGTTATGCATTAGAGACAACTGCATTCACGTTAAATAGGGCACCGTCAAAATCCGTTGAGACGACACCATATGAACTGTGGTTTGGCAATAAACCTAAGTTGTCGTTTCTTAAAGTTTGGGGATGCAATGCTTATGTCAAAAGGCTTCAGCCTGATAAGCTCGAACCCAAATCGGAGAAGTATGTCTTCATAGGATACCCTAAGGAACCACTTGGGTACACCTTCTACCACAGATCCGAAGGCAAGATCTTTGTCACCAAGAATGGAACCTTTCTAGAGAAGGAGTTTCTCTCGAAAGAAGTAAGTGGGAGGAAAGTAGAACTTGATGAGATAATTGTACCTTCTCTCAATTTGGCAAGTAGCTCATCCGAGAAATCCGTTCCCGTGATGTCTACACCAACTAGAGAGGAAGCTAATGATGATGATCATGAAACTTCAGATCAAGTTACTACACAACCTCGCAGGTCAAACAGAGCACGATCCGCACCAGAGTGGTACAACAATCCTATTCTGGAAGTCATGTTACTTGACCATGACGAACCTACAAACTATGAAGAAGCTATGATGAGCACAGATTATGATAAATGGCTTGAGGCCATGAAATCTGAGATAGGATACATGTATGAGAACAAAGTATGGACTTTGGTGGATTTGCCCGATGATCGGCGACCCATAGAGAATAAATGGATCTTCAAGAAGAAGACTGACGCTGCTGGTAATGTTACTGTCTATAAAGCTCGACTTGTCGCAAAAGGTTTTCGACAAGTTCAAGGAGTTGACTACGATGAGACTTTCTCCCGCGTAGCGATGCTTAAGTCTGTCTGAATCATGTTAGCAATTGCCGCATTTTATGATTATGAAATCTGGCAAATGGACATCAAAACTGCATTCCTTGATGGATTTCTTAAAGAAGAGTTGTATATGATGCAACCAGCAGGTTTGTCGATCCTAAAGGTGCTAACAAAGTGTGCAAGCTCCAGCGATCCATTTATGGACTGGTGCAAGCATCTCGGAGTTGGAATATACGCTTTGATGAGGTGATCAAAGCATATGGTTTTGTACAGACTTTCGGAGAAGCCTGCATTTACAAGAAAGTGAGTGGGAGCTCTGTAGCATTTCTAATATTATATGTGGATGACATATTGTTGATTGGAAATGATATAAAATTTCTGGATAGCATAAAATGATAATTGAATAAAAGTTTTTCAATGAAAGACCTTAGTGAAGCTGCTTATATATTGGGCATCAAGATCTATAGAGATAGATCAGACGCTTAATTGGATATTCACAAAGCACATACCTTGATAAAGTTTTGAAGAAGTTCAAAATGGATCAGTCAAAGAAAGGGTTCTTGCCTGTGTTACAAGGTGTGAAGTTGAGTCAGACTCAATGCCCGACCACTGCAGAAGATATATAGAAAATGAAAGTCATTCCCTATGCCTCAGCCATAGGTTCTATCATGTATGCTATGCTGTGTACCAGACCTGATGTGTGCCTTGCTATAAGTTTAGCAGGGAGGTACCAAAGTAATCCAGGAGTGGATCACTGGACAACGGTCAAGAACATCCTGAAGTACCTGAAAAGGACTAAGGATATGTTTCTCGTTTATGGAGGTGACAAAGAGCTCGTCGTAAATTATGTCGATGCTAGATTTGACACTGATCTGGATGACTCTAAGTCACAAACTGGATACACATTTATATTGAATGGTGGAGCTGTGAGTTGGTGCAGTTCCAAGCAGAGCGTCGTGGCGGGATGTACGTGTGAAGCGGAGTACATAGCTGCTTCGGAAGCAGCAAATGAAGGAGTCTGGATGAAGGAGTTCATATCCGATCTAGGTTTAATACCTAGTGCATCGGGTCCAATGAAAATCTTTTGTGACAATACTGGAGCAATTGCCTTGGCGAAGGAATCCAGATTTCACAAAAAGACCAAACACATCAAGAGATGCTTCAACTCCATCCGTGATCTAGTCAAGGAGGGAGACATAGAGATTTGCAAAATACATACAGATCTGAATGTGGCAGACCCGTTGACTAAGCCTCTTCCACGAGCAAAACATGATCAGCACCAAGACTCCATGGGTGTTAGAATCATTACAATGTAATCTAGATTATTGACTCTAGTGCAAATGGGAGACTGAAGGAAATATGCCCTAGAGGCAATAATAAAGTTGTTATTTTATATTTCCTTATTCATGATAAATGTTTATTATTCATGCTAGAATTGTATTAACCAGAAACTTAATACACGTGTGGATACATAGACAAAACACCATGTCCCTAGTATGCCTCTACTTGACTAGCTCGTTAATCAAAGATGGTTAAGTTTCCTAACCATAGACATGTGTTGTCATTTGATGAATGGGATCACATCATTAGGAGAATGATGTAATGGACAAGACCCATTCATTAGCTTAGCATTATGATCATTCAGTTTTATTGGTATTGCTTTCTTCATGTCAAATACATATTCCTCCAACTATGAGATTATGCAACTCCCGGATACCGGAGGAATGCCTTGTGTGCTATCAAACATCACAATGTGTCTGGGTGATTATAAAGATGCTCTACAGGTATCTCCGAAGGTGTTTGTTGGGTTGGCATAGATCGAGATTAGGATTTGTCACTGCGAGTATCAGAGAGGTGTCTCTAGGCCCTATCAATACTGCACATCATAAGAAGCCTTGCAAGCAAAGTGAATAATGCGTTAGTTGTAGGATAATGCATTAAGGAACGAGTAAAGAGACTTGCCGATAACGAGATTGAACTAGGTATGAAGATACCGACGTTCGAATCTCGGGCAAGTAACATACCGATGAGAAAGGGAATAACATATGTTGTCATAACGATTCGACCAACAAAGATCTTCGTAGAATATGTGGGAGCCAATATGAGCATCCAGGTTCCACTATTGTTTATTGACCGGAGAGGTGTCTCGGTCATGTCTACATAGTTCTCGAACCCGTAGGGTCCGCACGCTTAACGTTCGATGACGATTTTGTATTATATTAGTTATGTGATTTGGTGACCGAATGTTGTTCGGAGTCCCGGATGAGATCACGGACATGACGAGGAGTCTCGAAATGGTCGAGAGGTAAAGATTTATATATTGGACGATGATATTCGGACACCGGAAGTGTTCTGGGGGTACCAGGTACATATCGGGTTAGCAAACGCTTCCACTTTCGGTCTACGAGGGTACGTGGACACACTCTCCCCATCTCGTTGCTATGCATCTCATAGACAGATCTTGCGTGAGCATAGGAATTTTTTTGAAATGGCATGCTATGTTTCCCAACATCCCATGTGACGGAGCGAACGCTCTGTCGTTAATTCGATCTGATAGACGAATTCTTCGTCCATCACTGCAGCCTCCGAGAGGAAGCGGGACCTATGCTACCGTTGTTGTTGTGGCTCCTGCTGTGTTGTCTGGTCCTCCTCATCGCTGGAGGAGATAATGATCTCCTCCTTGCCGGAGGAGCCAGGGGCCATGGATGCCAAGGGGCCAGGGAGCAAGGACGACAACGCCAAGATCCGCCTAATGAGGAGCTTCCATCGCCTCCGCCTGCCGGCATGAAGATCCACGACTTCCGAATGGCCGTTGGGCTCGGGGAGGAGGAAGGGATCGGGGACGGTGACGGGGAGGGGGAGTGTGGCTGTGTGCATCGTCGGTGCATGGCTTAAATCGTCACGGGCAGGCGAGGCGAAGGGGCGGTCATCCCGCTTCAATGCGGAGCAGCGGCCGGAGTCGGTTTCTCGAGACACGACCACTGCATTGAAGTGGTGACGCCCGAGAAGTCACATCGGTCAGCGCTGCCCTTTCATCCAGTCAATTCGAGGGCATCAATGTCAATCGATGGATGCTCTGGGACATCATGAATGCAGCACGACAAGCGACGCGGGAGTTCGATGGATGCAGGTGGTTTTTTGTGGGCCACAACAGTCATAGGCGGGCGCGGAAGTGGTCTGGATGCCCACAAAGCCCCCCCCCCCCACATACTTGTCTCCGGTTTGCGGGAAAAACATGTCCGGACCGGCAAGCGGACCGATACAGGACGGTTCGGACGTATGCGTGCGATTTAAGAATCGGCTTCGGTGATGCCGTAAGGGCATCTTTGATTCACAGGATCCGTAAATCATAGGAATAGAAAAAAATAGGAATGAAGTGGCATGACATCTTTCATATGGTTGGATTAGTATTTTTATATGGGATACTAGTGGATGAAATATTTTCCTATGAAAACTAGTATAGATGAATCATATGAGAAAAACTTCATGAATCGTTGTCCTACGAATCAAACAAGTTACAACAACAACAACAACAAAGCCTTTAGTCCCAAACAAGTTGGGGTAGGCTAGAGGTGAAACCCATAAGATCTCGCAACCAACTCATGGCTCTGGCACATGGATAGCAAGCTTCCACGCACCCCTGTCCATAGCTAGCTCTTTGTCGATACTCCAATCCTTTAGGTCTCTCTTAACGGACTCCTCCCATGTCAAAATCAGTCGACCCCGCCCTCTCTTGACATTCTCCGCACGCTTTAGCCGTCCGCTATGCACTGGAGCTTCTGGAGGCCTGCGCTGAATATGCCCAAACCATCTCAAACGATGTTGGACAAGCTTCTCCTCAATTGGTGCTACCCCAACTCTATCTCGTATATCATCATTCCGGACTCGATCCTTCCTCGTGTGGCCACACATCCATCTCAACATACGCATCTCCGCCACACCTAACTGTTGAACATGTCGCCTTTTAGTCGGCCAACACTCCGCGCCATACAACATTGCGGGTCGAACCGCCGTCCTGTAGAACTTGCCTTTTAGCTTTTGTGGCACTCTCTTGTCACAGAGAATGCCAGAAGCTTGGCGCCACTTCATCCATCCGGCTTTGATTCGATGGTTCACATCTTCATCAATACCCCCATCCTCCTGCAACATTGACCCCAAATACCGAAAGGTGTCCTTCCGAGGTACCACCTGGCCATCAAGGCTAACCTCCTCCTCCTCACAGCTAGTAGTACTGAAACCGCACATCATGTACTCGATTTTAGTTCTACTAAGCCTAAACCCTTTCGATTCCAAGGTTTGTCTCCATAACTCTAACTTCCTATTTACCCCCGTCTGACTATCGTCAACTAGCACCACATCATCCGCAAAGAGCATACACCATGGGATATCTCCTTGTATACCCCTTGTGACCTCATCCATCACCAATGCAAAAAGATAAGGGCTCAAAGCTGACCCCTGATGCAGTCCTATCTTAATCGTGAAGTCATCGGTGTCGACATCACTTGTTCGAACACTTGTCACAACATTATTGTACATGTCCTTGATGAGGGTAATGTACTTTGCTGGGACTTTGTGTTTCTCCAAGGCCCACCACATGACATCCGCGGTATCTTATCATAGGCCTTCTCCAAGTCAATGAACACCATATGCAAGTCCTTCTTATGCTCCCTATATCTCTCCATAAGTTGTCGTACCAAGAAAATGGCTTCCATGGTCGACCTCCCAGGCATGAAACCAAACTGATTTTTGGTCACGCTTGTCATTCTTCTTAAGCGGTGCTCAATGACTCTCTCCCATAGCTTCATTGTATGGCTCATCAGCTTAATTCCACGGTAATTAGTACAACTCTGAACATCCCCCTTGTTCTTGAAGATTGGTACTAATATACTCCGTCTCCATTCTTCTGGCATCTTGTTTGCCCGAAAAATGAGGTTGAAAAGCTTGGTTAGCCATACTATCGCTATGTCCCCGAGACCTTTCCACACCTCAATGGGGATACAATCAGGGCCCATCGCCTTGCCTCCTTTCATCCTTTTTAAAGCCTCCTTCACCTCAGACTCCTGGATGCGCTGCACAAAACGCATGCTGGTCTCATCAAAGGAGTCATTCAGTTCAATGGTAGAACTCTCATTCTCCCCATTGAACAGCTTGTCGAAGTACTCCCGCCATCTATGCTTAATCTCTTCGTCCTTCACCAAGAGTTGGCCTGCTCCGTCCTTGATGCATTTGACTTGGCCAATATCCCTCGTCTTCCTCTCCCGGATCTTAGCCATCTTATAGATGTCCCTTTCACCTTCCTTCGTGCCTAACCGTTGGTAGAGGTCCTCATATGCCCGACCCCTTGCTTCACCAACAGCTCGCTTTGCGGCCTTCTTCGCCATCTTGTACTTCTCTATGTTGTCTGCACTCCTATCCAGGTATAGGCGTCTGAAGCAATCTTTCTTCTCTTTAAGTGCCTTCTGGACATCATCATTCCACCACCAGGTATCCTTATCTTCGCTTCTCCTTCCCCTGGACACTCCAAACTCCTCCGAGGCCACCTTACGAATGCAAGTCGCCATCTTCATCCACACATTGTCCGCATCCCCTCCTTCCTCCCAAGGGCCCTCCTTAAATACCCTCTCCTTGAACACCTGAGCTACCTCCCCCTTGAGCTTCCACCACTTCGTTCTAGCGACCTTGGCACGCTTATCCCGCTGGACACGAATCCGAAAGAGGAAGTCAGCAACCACCAGCTTATGCTGGGGTACAACACTCTCCCCAGGTATCACCTTACAGTCTAGGCACGCACGCCTATCTTCTCTTCTCGAGAGGATGAAATCAATCTGGCTAGAGTGTTGGCCACTACTAAAAGTCACCAGATGTGAATCTCTCTTTCTAAAGAGGGTGTTAGCTACAATCATGTTGTAGGCTAGAGCAAAGCTTAAGACATCTTCTCCTTCTTGATTCCTGATGCCATAGCCAAAGCCCCCATGCGCCCCTTCAAAACCTGTGTTAGATGTACCCACGTGGCCATTGAGGTCTCCTCCTATGAAGAGCTTCTCACCAATCGGTACACTCCTAACCATGTCTTCCAAGCCTTCCCAGAACTCCCTCTTGGTGTTCTCATTGTGGCCTACTTGCGGGGCATATGCGCTGATAACATTGAGAACCAAGTCCTCAGCTACCAGCTTGACCAGGATAATCCGGTCCCCACGTCTCCTGACGTCTACCACTCCATACTTGAGGCTCTTGTTGATCAAGATGCCTACGCCATTTCTGTTTGCAGCCGTCCCCGTGTACCACAGCTTGAAGCCGGTATCCTCCACCTCCTTCGCCTTCTGTCCTCTCCATTTGGTTTCTTAGACGCAAAGGATATCAACACCTCTCCTCACTGCTGCATCAACTAGATCCCGAAGCTTCCCTGTCAGAGACCCTACGTTCCAGCTACCTAAGCGAATCCTCCTAGGCTCGGCTAGCTTCCTTACCCTTCGCACTTGTCGAGTCAAATGCGAAGACCCTTGCTCATTTTCCACTACATCCGGGCGCCGATGTAGCGCGCCACTAAGGATGCGACGACCCGATCCTCGCTCACTTGCCACCGTATCCGGATCAAGATACGGCGTGCCACTTGGGGGGTGACGGCCCGGCCCTTGCCCATTTTCCACCACACCCGGGTTCCGATGTGGCGCGTCGCTGAGAGGGTTACGCCCCAACGAAAATCTTTTGGGTTTCATCTCCATAAGAGTGGCTGAGTTTTTACGTTGGCTCGCCAAGCCTATCAACCCTCCTCCTTTACCCGGGCTTGGGACCGGCTATGTTGAGACAACATAGGCGGAGTTTACGAATCAAACAAGTTAACTGAAAAAAATCCTAAGGGTCAGAATCCTTCAATATTATCTAGGAATCCTTTGAATCAAAGAGGCTCTAAATGTTTGGACCGTGTGATTGAACATTTTTTGCCTTCAACATTGTGCATCAACCGCGGAGCAGTCTGTATGTGTGATTTTTGACAAACATGAACCAAAGCTAGGGGAACTATGAGACCACTGATAATTTGTTTAGCCCACTATTTTTTTTAACATGGGATATTTCATTGATCTAGTAGCATCATACATATACAATCGTGCATTTCAGCACATAACCATCTGCAAATACAACTGTATTGAGATAGTTTTCATTGCTAGAAGCTAAACATCTGAAACTTGAACATCTATTCTGAATCTTTAGTGTTAGCTTGGCCTGGCTTGCCCTCACAACACATATGATTTATTTCTTAGGTATGTATGGCTCACCCTACTGTTCAGATTTGATGCCTCTATGATGTATACGGTTGAACGACCGGCTTTCCTATTGTTGTCTGCGGACACGTCTAAACATGTTCACAGGCATTTGATGTGTCTGTTTCAAGATACAATGCCCTTACGCGGAGTATATATGTGCATGTGTGTATTGTATAAAATGAAAAAGGAAATCTATTCTCCAAATATTACGTGCAGACACGTATAGATTTTGTGCGTGCGTGCGTGCGTGTGTGTGTTTAGAAACACTTGTATTAGTTCATGCTTATAACAATTATAAATACACGGATTTGGATTTTTTTCAACATAACACAATCAAAGATGTCCACGTACAATGTATATACATCTATCCCTATGTTCGCATGCATGCCTCGGAGATACTAAGTTGACACAATATTTTAAGTTTGACAAGTCACCATATGCATCTTATGGTTGACGGGAACGTCTTCTCTCACTAAACGAATATGATTGAAAACACTAAAATCAATTAAAAAAATGCACCGGTGTCAAGCCTAGGAATTGAAACCTGATGGATTGGTTCCACCATAAAAATGTTGGGGAACGTTGCATGGAAAACAAAAAACAATTCTACGCACACGCAAGATCTATCCATGAAGATGTTTAACTACGAGAGGGGGAGAGCATCTACATACCCTTGTATATCGCTAAGCGGAAGCGTTTATCAACGCGGTTGATGTAGTCGTACACCTTCATGATCCGGCCCGATCAAGTACCGAACGTACGACACCTCCGCGTTCAGCACACGTCCAGCTTGATGACGTCCTCCCCTTTTCGATCCAGCAAGAGAGGCTAAGTAGTAGATGAGTTCCAGCAACACGATGGTGTGATGTCGGTGGTGGTGAAACTATCTTGCAGGGCTTCGCCAAGCAGAACGGATGTGGACCGAGGATGAACTGGAACTAGACGGAGAGGGGCGCCACACACGGCTTGGGGATCATGGTGTATGTTGCCGCTCTCCCTCCTCTCTCATATATATAGGTGGGGGAGGAGGGGCTGCCCTAGGGCGTGCCCCAAGGGAGCCGGCGGCCACCCTGGCCGCCTGCCTAGGCGCCCCTCCTTTCCTTCCTGAGGGAGGAAGAAGAATGTAGGAGGGGGGCCGGCGGCTACCCTGCCTTTAGGCCCCCTCTTTTCTTCCCTAATGGCCGGCGGCCTAGAGGTGGGGCGCACCAACCCCTTGTGGGATGGTGTGCTTTCCTTGTTGGCCCAATAAGCTTAATAACTCCCTGTAGGTCTCCCAGAACCCCTTCCGGTGATCCGATAAATACCCGGTGCACTCCGAAACTCTTCCAAAGACCAAATACTATCATCTTATATATCAATCTTTACCTCCGGACCATTACGAAGCTCATCATCACGTCCTCACATAACTCATATAATACTATATCGTGAATGAACATTAAGCGTGCGGACCCTACGGGTTCGAGAATGATATAGAAATGACCGAGACGCTTCTCCGGTCAATAACCAATAGCGGGACCTGGATGCCCATATTGGTTCCTACATATTCTACGAAGATCTTTATCGGTTGAACCTTTATGACAATGTACGCAGTTCCCTTTGTCCGTCGGTATGTTATTTGCCCAAGATTCGATCGTCGGTACCTAGTTCAATCTCGTTACCGGCAAGTCTCTTTATTCGTTTCATAATACATCATCTTGCAACTAACTCCTTAGTCACTTTTCTTGCAAGCTTCTTGTGATGTGTATTACCGAGAGGGCCCAGAGATACCTCCCCATCATACGGAGTGACAAATCCCAATCTCGATTCACGCCAACTCAACAGACACCTTCGAAGATACCTGTAGAGCACCTTTATGATCACCTAGTTACGTTGTAACGTTTGATAGCACACAAGGTATTCCTCCGGTATTTGGGAGTTGCATGATCTCATGGTTGAAGGAATATGTATTTGACATTAAGAAATCTATAGCAATAAACCGAACAATCATATGCTAAGCTAACGGATGCGTCTTGTCCATCACATCATTCTCCTAATGATGTGATCCCGTTATCAAGTGACAACACATGTCTATGGTTAGGAAACCTTAACCATCTTATGATCAACGAGCTAATCTAGTAGAGGCTCACTAGGGATACAGTATTTGTTTATGTATTCACACATGTATTTAAGTTTCCGGTCAATACAATTCTAGCATGAATAATAAACCTTTATCATGATTAAGGAAATATAATAATAACCACTTTATTATTACCTCTAGGGCATATTTCTAACAAAATAAACCTAAATAACCATTCGAGCCACTAAGATAGAAAAATATATATAAATTGACTCTTATGACTAAGAATTAAAAGGGATCTCTTGGAAACTCTTTCTTCATGGGATCAAGCTCTTCTAGAAGAAATACTTTCAAGATGTCGGTAAAGAGATTGCAATTAGACTGAAACAATGTTGTTGTCACCCTTTCACCAGCGCGAGCATTTTACCAATAAAAGTAATAGAAAGTGTCTTGAGTCGCCCATTCTAAAATATGGAAAGACTGGATCGATGACGTTACTTGGGCCGGAGATGATCCCCTAGACTGTAGGTTGTCAAATCACAATATCTTTACCATGATGTGGGTGAAAGATTTCACCTCAATAAATGTTGGAAATATGCCCTAGAGGCAATAATAGAATGGTTATTATTATATTTCCTTGTTCATTAATAATTCTCTATTGTTCATGCTATAATTGTATTGACCGGAAACCGTAATACATGTGTGAATACATAGACCACAACATGTCCCTAGTGAGCCTCTAGTTGACTAGCTCGTTGATCAACAGATGGTTATGGTTTCCTGACCATGGGCATTGGATGTCAGTGATAACGGAATCACATCATTAGGACAATGATGTGATGGACAAGACCCAATCCTAAGCATAGCACAAGATCGTGTAGTTCATTTGCTAAAGCTTTTCTAATGTCAAGTATCATTTCCTTAGATCATGAGATTGTGTAACTCCCGGGTACCGTAGGAATGCTTTGGGTGTACCAAACGTCACAACGTAACTGGGTGGCTATGAAGGTGCACTACAGGTATCTCCGAAAGTGTCTGTTGGGTTGGCATGAATCGAGACTAGGATTTGTCACTCCGTATGACGGAGAGGTATCTCTGGGCCCACTCGGTAATGCATCATCATAATGAGCTCAATGTGACTAAGTAGTTAGTCACGGGATCATGCATTACAGAACGAGTAAAGTGACTTGCCGGTAACGAGATTGAACAAGGTATTGGGATACCGACGATCGAATATCGGGCAAGTAACGTACCGATTGGCAAAGGGAATTGTATACAGGATTGCTTGAATCCCCGACATCTGGTTCATCCGATGAGATCATCGTGGAACATGTGGGAGCCAACATGGGTATCCAGATCCCGCTGTTGGTTATTGACCGAAGAGTTGTCTCGGTCATGTCTGCATGATTCCCGAACCCGTAGGGTCTACACACTTAAGGTTCGATGACGCTAGGGTTATAGGGAAAGTTTGTATGTGGTTACTGAATGTTGTTCGGAGTCCCGGATGAGATCCTGGATGTCACGAGGAGTTCCGGAATGGTCTGGAGGTAAAGAATAATATATAGGAGTGAGGTTTTGGCCATCGGAAGTATTTCGGGCGTCACCAGTAATGTACCGGGACCACCGGAAGGGTTCCGGGTGTCCACCGGGAGGGGCCACCAGCCCCGGAGGCTTGCATGGGCCAAGAGTGGGAAGGGACCAGCCCCTGAGTGGGCTGGTGCGCCTCCCACCAAGGCCCAAGGCGTAGCTAGGAGGAGAAGGGGAAACCCTAGGCGCAGATGGGCCTAAAGGCCCACCCTAGGGAGCGCCCCCCTCTCTCCCCCTCTTGGCCGCCCCCTCCAATCCCATCTAGGGCTGCTGCACCCCCTAGGGTGGGAACCCTAGAGGGGGCGCAGCCACCTCCCCTCCTCCTATATATAGTGGGGGTTTTGGGGCTACCAAAGACACGAGTCTCTCTCTCTCTCTCTCGGCGCAGCCCTACCTCTCCACATCCTCGTCCTTCGTAGTGCTTGGCGAAGCCCTGCTGGAAACCATGCTGCTCCATCACCACCACGCCGTCGTGCTGCTGCTGGAGTTGTCTTCCCCAACCTCTCCCTCCTCCTTGCTGGATCAAGGCACGGGAGACGTCACCGGGCTGCACGTGTGTTGAACGCGGAGGCGCCGTTGTTTGGCGCTTAGATCGGAATCGATCGCGATCTGAATCGCTGTGTGTACGACTCCTCCAACTATGTTCTTGTAATGCTTCCACATCATGATCTTCAAGGGTATGAAGATACACTCCCCTCTCTCTTGTTGCTAGAATCTCCATAGATTGATCTTGGTGATGCGTAGAATTTTTTTGAATTTCTGCTACGTTCCCCAACAGTGGTACCAGAGCTAGGTCTATTGCATAGATTCTATGCACGAGTAGAACACAAGTAGTTGTGGGTGTTGGTTTGTTCAATTTGCTTACCTTACTAGTCCTATGTTGTTTCGGCGGTATTGTGGGATGAAGCGGCCCGGACCGACCTTACACGTACGCTTACGTGTGACAGGTTCCACCGACTGACATGCACTTGTTGCATAAAGGTGGCTAGCGGGTGCCAGTATCTCTCACTTTAGTCGGATCGAATTCAATGAAAAGGGTCCTTATGAAGGCTAAATAGCAATTGGCATATCATCATTGTGGCTTTTGCATAGGTAAGAAACGTTCTTGCTAGAAACCCATAGCAACCACGTAAAACATGCAACAACAATTAGAGGACGTCTAACTTGTTTTTGCAGGGTATGCTATGTGATGTGATATGGCCAAAAGAATGTGATGAATAATATGTGATGTATGAGATTGATCATGTTCTTGTAATAGGAATCACGACTTGCATGTCGATGAGTATGACAACCGGCAGGAGCCATAGGAGTTGTCTTAATTTATTGTATGACCTGCGTGTCATTGAATAACGCCATGTAATTACTTTACTTTATTGCTAAATCGTTATCCATAGTAGTAGAAGTAATAGTTGGCGAGACAACTTCATGAAGACACGATGATGGAGATCATGATGATTGAGATCATGGTGTCATGCCGGTGACGAAGGTGATCATGTCGTGCCTCAAGATGGAGATCAAAGGCGCAAGATGATATTGGCCATATCATAGCACTTTATGATTTGCATGTGATGTTTGTCATTTTTACATCTTATTTGCTTAGAACGATGATAGCATAAATAAGATGATCCCTCATAAAAAATTCAAGAAAGTGTTCCCCCTAACTGTGCACCGTAGCGAAAGTTCATTGTTTCAAAGCACCACGTGATGATCGGGTGATAGATTCTAACGTTCACATACAACGGGTGACGGTGTCCTAGACTAGGGGGTACTCAACGCGTCGTCTCCCAATCAGTCGGATTGGGCCGAGGACCCCCATGACCGTATACTCATGGGCCAGTCCGGACAGCTGCCGCATACAAGGAAGAATCAACAAGACTTGGCGATCAAGACAAGGACTCCTCCCCCACCGGCGTATTCGGCTAGGACTCTTGTTATCCTAGGCCTCTGGTGCATTATATAAACCGGGGCCAGGCTAGTCGATAGACATACACAACAACAATCATACCATAGGCTAGCTTCTAGGGTTTAGCCTCCTTGATCTCGTGGTAGATCAACTCTTGTACTACCCATATCATCAATATCAATCAAGCAGGAGTAGGGTTTTACCTCCACCGTGAGGGCCCGAACCTGGGTAAAAACATCGTGTTCCTTGTCTCCTGTTACCATTGATCCTAAGACGCACAGCTTGAGACCCCCTACCCGAGATCCACCGGTTTTGACACCGACATTGGTGCTTTCATTGAGAGTTCCGCTGTGTGATCGGCGAAAGGATCAATGGCTCGACTGCAGGTCAACTACGACGTCGGCTTCTTCGTCACCAGCTCGACTGGTCACCTTGGCTTGACCGAGGACTGCGCCCTACCTCCGATCGTCATGTTCGGATGAGGGCCTTCATCAACACCAACTCCGATCTCTATCAATATCATGGAGGAGTCATCCATGGAGCTCGGGGGCTCAACGTCAACATTGCCCTCAGGCGACCGTGCTGTTTTTCTGGACAGCAAACTTGTATCCGCCGCCACCGCCTCCTCGAGTGTTGCCTAAACGATTACTTCGGAGGAATTATGCGGAATTAAGTCTACAATAACCCTGCAAAAATTTCGTCGAGTTTCGATGGAGGAATCTCCGGCAATCTCCGATATACCGGAGCCCTGTTGAATCTGGACGAGAATCCGGACGAGTTTAGGGCGTGGTATCCAGCATCTAGCTCGGATGTCCTTTGGAAGATCCAACCGTTGATTTGCTGCGGAATTACCATATCTACCACCTGCCAAAAATTCAGCTCGATCCGACCGTCCAAACTCCGGGAAACTTCCGATTAGTGCATCATTTCTTGGATCTGTTTTCTGCGCGAGAACGAATCTGACCCGAATTCATCTTCTTTATGAACGGGATCTCGGACATCCTTTTTGAAGGAAGTTTTCGTATGGGGTGTTGTGTTTTATTCTCAAACACATCCCAGTAGTATTAAAAGTATTCTTGCAATACGAACTTCACCGTCGCACCGGTGTCAAACCAGCCCGACAACATCACTCCACGGCGGCCGACCTGCGTTAGACACGTCGTCGCTTTGTCGAGCCGAGCTCAATTTCTTCGGATTATCATCTCGGCCAGCCGAACAATAGTTCGACATCGCGAAGGATAAATCGTCACCAACATCGCCGCCCCACGGATTACACGGAGCAGGCACACCTGCATCGACCACGTCGCGACCTGCATTGCTAGACCGGGGGCTTCATCATCTCTTAATCAACCTACTCCGGAGACTTCGGCGTCGCTGGCCGACCAGCTCCGTCACGTTAGCTGGACCGAGGGCTTTGCCTCGGCGAGCCAACCTTTGCCAGCATCGCCATGCTGTTGCTTTATCGCCCATCAGGCGATAGGTGTGCGGATCGAGTCCTAATTTTGGGAATCACCTTTCTTCGGATTGCTACAACAAATAAGCCAGGTGCTATTAATCCTAGTATTTTTTGCTTGTTAGGGTTCATTTTTCCCAATGAATTATTACTCTGGTTTGTCCATCATATGTACGCAGGTCTATCAAATGGTGGCCGCATTAACGACGGTCGCATGGTGGTTCGGTCAGTTTCCGTACATAGTCCGGCGAACGCCGCATCCGGAACTCGAACCGACCTATGAATTCAGGCCTTCCCATGCCTTTACCGCATCACGCCGCCGCCCTGCATCGACATTGACTTCGGCGCCAGGCCATATTTCTTTTATTACTCACTTTGCATAAATTATTTGTTATGCAACGATTTTTTTATTATTATTACTATTATCTCCGGTTCGCACTATTTTTTGTGCACGGGAAAATGATCCAGCCGGACTATATCCTTTGGCGTCACCTCGGCTGGACGGGGGGCTTCGTCTCCCAATCAGTCGGATTGGGCTGAGGACCCCCATGGCCGTATACTCATGGGCCAGTCCGGACAGCTGCCGCATACAAGGAAGAATCAACAAGACTTGGCGATCAAGACAAGAACTCCTCCCCCACCGGCGTATTCGCTAGGACTCTTGTTATCCTAGGCCTCTGGTGCATTATATAAACCGGGGCCAGGCTAGTCGATAGACATACACAACAACAATCATACCATAGGCTAGCTTCTAGGGTTTAGCCTCCTTGATCTCGTGGTAGATCAACTCTTGTACTACCCATATCATCAATATCAATCAAGCAGGAGTAGGGTTTTACCTCCACCGTGAGGGCCCGAACCTGGGTAAAAACATTGTGTCCCTTGTCTCCTGTTACCATTGATCCTAAGACGCACTGCTTGGGACCCCCTACCCGAGATCCGCCGGTTTTGACACCGACAACGGGTGTAAGCCTGATTTACACATGCAAAACACTTGGGTTGACTTGACGAGCCTAGCATGTACAGACATGGGCTCGGAACACACGAGACGGAAAGGTCGAACATGAGTCATATAGTAGATATGATCAACATGAAGATGTTCACCGATGATGACTAGTCCGTCTTGCGTGATGATCGGACACGAGCTAGTTGACTCGGATCATGTATCACTTAGATGACTAGAGGGATGTCTATCTAAGTGGGAGTTCATTAAATAATTTGATTAGATGAACTTAATTATCATGAACTTAGTCTAAAATCTTTGCAATATGTCTTGTAGATCAAATGGCCCACGCTAATGTTGCCCTCAACTTCAACGCGTTCCAAGAGAAAACCAAGCTGACAGACGATGGTAGCAACTATACGGACTGGGTTCGGAACTTGAGGATCATCCTCATAGCTGCCAAGAAAGCATATGTCCTAGAAGCACCGCTAGGTGAAGCACCCATTTTCCCAGCAACTCAAGATGTTATGAACGCGTGGCAGTCGCGTAGTGATGATTACTCCCTGGTTCAGTGCGGCATGCTTTACAGCTTAGAACCAGGGCTCCAAAATTGTTTTGAGCAGCACGGAGAATATGATATGTTCCAAGAGCTGAAAATGGTTTTCCAAGCTCATGCCTGGGTTGAGAGATATGATGTCTCTGACAAGTTATACAGTTGTAAGATGGAGGAAAACAGTTCTGTCAGTGAGGACATAGTCACTATGTCCGGGTTACACAACCGTTTGTCTCACTTGGGAATTAATCTCCTAAATGACTCGGTCATTGACACGACCCTCCAGTCGCTCCCACCTAGCTACAAGAGCTTTGTGATGAACTACAATATGCAAGGGATGGAGAAGTCCATTCCAGAGTTATATTTGATGACCCACAAGTATAGGGGATCTATCGTAGTCCTTTCGATAAGTAAGAGTGTCGAACCCAACGAGGAGCAGAAGGAAATGAGAAGCGGTTTTCAGCAAGGTATTCTCTGCAAGTACTGAAATAAGTGGTAACAGATAGTTTTGTGATAAGATAAATTGTAATGAGCAACAAGTAACAAAAGTAAATAAAGTGCAGCAAGGTGGCCCAATCCTTTTTGTAGCAAAGGACAAGCCTGGACAAACTCTTATAATAGGAAAAGCGCTGCCGAGGACACATGGGAATATCGTCAAACTAGTTTTCATCACGCTCATATGATTCGCGTTCGGTACTTTGATAATTGATATGTGGGTGGACCGGTGCTTGGGTGCTGTTCTTACTTGAACAAGCATCCCACTTATGATTAACCTCTATTGCAAGCATCCGCAACTACAACAAAAGTATTAAGGTAAACCTAACCATAGCATGAAACATATGGATCCAAATCAGCCCCTTACGAAGCAACACATAAACTAGGGTTTAAGCTTCTGTCACTCTAGCAACCCATCATCTACTTATTACTTCCCAATGCCTTCCTCTAGGCCCAAATAATGGTGAAGTGTTATGTACGCGACGTTCACATAACACCACTAGAGGCTAGACAACATACATCTTATTAAAATATCGAACGAATACCAAATTCACATGACTACTAATAGCAAGACTTCTCCCTTGTCCTTAGGAACAAATGTAACTACTCACAAAGCATATTCATGTTCATAATCAGAGGGGTAATAATATGCATAAAGGATCTGAACATATGATCTTCCACCAAATAAACCAACTAGCATCAACTACAAGGAGTAATCAACACTACTAGCAACCTACTAGCACCATTCCTGGACTTGGAGACAAGAATTGGATACAAGAGATGAACTAGGGTTTGGAGATGAGATGGTGCTGGTGAAGATGTTGATGGAGATTGCCCTCTCCCGATGAGAGGAGCGTTGGTGATGATTTCCCCCTCCCGGAGGGAAGTGTCCCCGGTAGAACAGCTCTGCCGGAGCCCTAGATTGGTTCCGCCAAGGTTCCGCCTCGTGGCGGCGGAGTCTCATCCCGAAAGGTTGCCTTCTATTTTTTCTCATCGAAAGACTTCATATAGGAGAAGATGGGCGTCGGAGAGCCACCAGAGGGCCCATGTAACGCCCCGAGTTCGATGCGCCAGGTGTCTTCCAGTTATTCGCCGTCGTTGCCATATCATTTTCTTGCGTGTTGCATTTTATCATGTCATCATGTTCATCTCATTTTGCATACATGTTTGTCTCATGCATCCGAGCATTTTCCCCGTTGTCCGTTTTGCAATCCAACACTTCTATGCCCTCCGACGTTCCCCATTTGTCTCCTGTTGTGAGCGGGTGTTAAACATTCTCAGAATGTTCCATGATTTGCCAAGCGGCCCTGATATAGCACCGGTAGACCGCCTGTCAAGTTTCGTGCCATTTGGAGGTCGTTTGATACTCCAACGGTTAACCGGGTAACCGCAAAGCCCTCTTTTGTGTGCAGCCCAACACCCCTCCAAAGTGGCCCAATAACTCATCCAAACCCCCTCCATGCTCTCGGTCGTTCGATCATGATCATGTGGGCGACGCTCCTCATTTGGACTCTCCTAGCTCCCTCTACATATTTAAACACCCCCTCCCCCGAAATTCGCGGATGAATCCACCCTAACCCTAGATTTCTCCTCCACGGCGCCACCGGACGCGTCCGCTTGGACCGGACATGTCCAGCCGCCGCCCGCCGGCCAACCAGAACCCGCCACATCGCCCCCGCCGCCGTCTCCACCGCGCGGGCCTGTGAGCCCAGATCGGGCCCGCCCAAGACCGCCGCCACCCGAGGCGCTCGCCTCCGCCCCCGAGCCCTCCGCCAGCCGGATCCGCCGCCTCGGTCGTCGGCCGCCGCCTTCGCCGCCCCGTCCGTCAGGCCGCACCGTCGGCCCCGCGCCCTGGGCGCCGCGCCCCTCTGCCGTCCCGCCGCCCTGCTCCACCGTCCCGTGTCGCGCCCCTCCGGCGTCCCCACGGCCCGGATCCGGCCGGCCCCCACTCCGGCGTCCTCTCCCTCTCTGCTCCGGCGAGGTTTCGTCCAACCTCGGGAACTGCGCCCCGGATCCAGATCCAGATCCGGAAAACCCTAAGGTTGACCCCGAAAATATCCCGTCCCCGGTTCTGCTGTTATTTTTATGCCCTTTTCATTGCATCATAACTCTTCATCTGTAGCTCCGTTTCATGCGAATGATATATCAAAATGTTCACTGAGAGATTCTCCTCATTTCATTCCATTGTGCCATGCTTGTTTGAGTCCATCTTGATGCCATTATCATCGTTGCAAGAGTGCTATATGATGTTAACTACTGTCTGTTAACAGAACTTGCTGATTTGTCATATTTGTTGCATTTTGTGTGTGCATTCTATGGGCATGAGCTCTACATGTGTTTTGTGCTACATCATGCCATCTTTACAGTGGTGCAATACATGTATTTTTGTGACTCTCGTACTAAGTGCACCAAGCTTGTTAAGTAGGGTACTTGCTGTTGCTGTTTTGCTAGGCTGAATCTGTTATATTATGATGCTATGTAAACCTGCTGCTACAAGTCATTCTATGCATAATCTGGAGATGTTCACTAAGGAATTTTTGTTTAAAATGTCATGCTCTATGCATTCATAACCCTTGTTGCATTTATAGCCTGCTGTAACATGTTATTATCTTGCTCCAAACTTGCTAAATAATGTTGCTGTCAGTCTGTTAACATTAAGTTCAATGTTGCCATGATTGTTGTTAGTGATCCATGCACCCTATGAACTTGCTCTTGCCATGTTTAGCTTCATAATCATGTCTTCTTTCTGTTTGTTGCCTTGTCATTCCATGTATTGCTCTATGGTGAGTGGTACAAGCTCAGCAACATGCCTACTTATTGTTGTTTCTGCCATGTATGAATCTGTCATATAACTTGCCATGTTTACATGGGCGCCATCATATTTTCTGTGCCCTTTTGGCTCATGGTCAGTAAGGGACTTTTGCTCTATGAAATTAGTAGATTCATTCCATGCCTTTGTTTGCCATGATAAGTTTCTGTAACATGTTGTTTGATAGCTCTAAACATTCCAACCTGATGTTATTTCAGCTAAGCCTGAAACTGTTATTATTTGCAATCTTGACATGCCCTTTTGAGCATGTTATTGTGTTTTCTGGAGATAGCTCAGTGTTCATGTTTTGTCATGCTTTACCTGTACTTCATGCCCATGCATTTTTTTCTTACGTTGAGATGCTGTAGCATATTGTTTTGATGCTTGTAAGATGCCTACTTGCTGTTTTGGACAACTTGTCCTTTAAACTTGTATAGAGTGCATGTGTTGAACCGTTGCTCCATTTTGAGTGTGCTCTATATGAAACTTGCTTAGATTTGCATGTAGTTTCATATTATCATGTTGGATCCTTGTTTTGAGGTGTTTGCTTGATATTTGGATGCATTTAGCATCAATGCCATGTTTGACTTGTTTTGCTCATATCTTCTAGGTCGTAGCTCCGAATTAAATGAACTTTATATGTAACTTGACTAGAATCTCGTGTAGATCATCTTAGTGCATCTTAACTTGCTGTTTAACAATTTGAACATAAGGTTTATTCAGTTCTGGACCAATTTCTAAACTTGCATATGAGGACTTACCGGAATTGTTATATGTTATTTCCGGCCTCATTTAAACTTGCCTTGATGTGTTGTTCTTGTTTGCATCATCTCTTGACATGAGTAGCCTCATCTAGATTTGTCATACATCATGCTTGGTTGTGCATCATGTCTTGTCTATGTGTGGTGTGTTTACCATGTTCTGTGCTTCTTCTTGATAGTTCCCGTTTTGTTGCGATTGTGAGGATTCGTTCGTCTACGCTTGGTTCGGCTTCACCCGTTCGTCTTCTTCATGGACTCGTTCTTCTTCCTAGTGGGATTTCACGCAAGATGACCGCTATCTTGGATCTCACTACTATCATTGCTATGCTAGTTGCTTCGTTCTATCGCTTTGCCGCGCTACCTATCTCTTGTTGATCAAGCCTTCCCAAATTGCCATGTCAGCCTCTAACCTTTTCACCCTTCCTAGCAAACCATTGTTTGGCTACGTTACCCCTTTGCTCAGCCCCTCTTATAGCGTTGTAGTTGCAGGTGAAGTTGAAGATTGCTCCATGGTGGACAACATTATGTTGGGATATCACAATATCTCTTATATTATTAATGCATCTATATACTTGGTAAAGGGTGGAAGGCTCGGCCTTATGCCTGGTGATTTGTTCCACTCTTGCCGCTCTAGTTTACGTCGTACCGGTGTTATGTTCCAGGATTTTGCGTTCCTTACGTTGGGTGATTTATGGGACCCCCTTGACAGTTCGCTTTGAATAAAACTCCTCCAGCAAGGCCCAACTTTGGTTTTACCATTTGCCTCACCTAGCCCTTTTTTCCCTTGGGTTACGGAGCCTGAGGGTCATC
>NC_041389.1:79790978-79808186 GCF_002162155.2 Triticum dicoccoides | reverse complement strand
AGTGCTCGTCGTGAGTGTTGGTCCAACCTGTCAGCCGCCGGTGGCCACCAGGGGCAACTCTGGGATGGCCTACCGGAAGTTTGGACAATCCGGTGTGTAGTGAGAACGAGATATGTGCAGCTCCTATCAGGATTTGTCGGCACATTCGGGCGGCTTTGCTGGTCTTGTTTTACCATTGTCAAAATGTCTTGTAAACCGGGATTGTAGGACCTTGAAGTATGTCTAGAGGGGGGTGATTAGACTACTTGACCAATTAAAAACTTAACCTTTTCCCAATTTTAGAGTTTGGCGGATTTTAGCTATCTTAGGACAAGTCAAGCAATCATCACACAAATCAAGCAAGCATGCAAAGAGTATATAGGTAGCGGAAATTAAAGCATGCAACTTGTAAGAAAGTAAAGGGAAGGGTTTGGAGGATTCAAACGCAATTGGAGACACGGATGTTTTTGGCGTGGTTCCGATAGGTGGTGCTATCGTACATCCACGTTGATGGAGACTTCAACCCACGAAGGGTAATGGTTGCGCGAGTCCACGGAGGGCTCCACCCACGAAGGGTCCACGAAGAAGCAACCTTGTCTATCCCACCATGGTCGTCGCCCACGAAGGACTTGCCTCACTAGCGGTAGATCTTCACGAAGTAGGCGATCTCCTTGCCCTTACAAACTCCTTGGTTCAACTCCACAATCTTGTCGGAGGCTCCCAAGTGACACCTAGCCAATCTAGGAGACACCACTCTCCAAGAAGTAACAAATGGTGCGTTGATGATGAACTCCTTGCTCTTGTGCTTCAAATGATAGTCTCCCCAATACTCAACTCTCTCTCATAGGTTTTGGATCTGGTGGAAAGAAGATTTGAGTGGAAAGCAACTTGGGGAAGGCTAGAGATCAAGATTCATATGGTAGGAATGGAATATCTTGGCCTCAACACATGAGTAGGTGGTTCTCTCTCAGAAATTGTAAGTTGGAAGTGTAGGTTTGTTCTGATGGCTCTCTCCACGAATGAAGAGGAGGTGGAGGGGTATATATAGCCTCCACACAAAATCTAACCATTACACACAATTTACCAAACTCGGTGGGACCGATTCAACAGACTCGGTCGGACCGATTTAGTAAACCTAGTGACCGTTAGGATTTTCAGTGGGACCGACATGCAACTCGGTAAGACCGATTTGGTTAGGGTTAGGGCATAACTTAATCTCGGTAAGACCGATCACACAAACTCGGTGAGACCGATTTTGGTAATAAGCTTTCCAGAGAGTTGGTCAGGTAAACTCGGTGGGACCGATTTGCTCTTTTCGGTGAGACCGAAATGTTATAAAAGGGAAACAGAGAGTTTACATTGCAATCTCTGTGGGACCGATCGCTCACTTCGGTTAGACCGAAATGTTACGAAGGGAAACAGAGAGATTACAATCCCATCTTGGTGAGACCGAGATCCCTATCGGTAGGACCGATTTGCCTAGGATTTGTGGCAGTGGCTATGACATTAGAACTTGGTGGCGCCGGATAGAAAGAATCGGTGTGACCGATTTTGGCTTTAGGTTTAGGTCATTTGTGGATGTGAGAAAGTAGTTGAGGGTTTTTGGAGCATATCACCAAGCACATGAAGCAAGAGGCTCATTAAGCAGCACCTCATCCCTCCTTGATAGTATTGGCTTTTCCTATAGACTCAATGTGATCTTGGATCACTAAATGTAAAATGAAGAGTCTTGAGCTTTTGAGCTTGAGCCAATCCTTTGTCATTAGTATCTTGAGGGATCCACTTTCATCATCCATGCCATGCCATTCATTGAGCTTTCCTGAAATAATAGTCTTGAAATAGTCATTAGCTCAATGAGCTATATGTTGTTATGGATTACTAAAACCACCTAGGGATAGTTGCACTTTCAGGGATTCCGAGACTGATCGGGTCTTCCTTGGAGAAGGTATACCCTTCGTTGATCGCGAGAGCTTATCATGGGCTAAGTTGGGACACCCCTGCAGGGTATAAACTTTCGGGAGTTGTGCCCGCGGTTATGTGGCAGATGGGAATTTGTTAATGTCCGGTTGTAGATAACTTGACACCAGATCCGAATTAAAACGCATCAACCGTGTGTGTAACCGTGATGGTCTCTTTTTGGCGGAGTCTGGGAAGTGAACACGGTTTTGGGTTATGCTTGATGTAAGTAGGAGTTCAGGATCACCTCTTGATCATTGCTAGCTTCACGAACGTTCCGTTTGCTCTCTTCTCGCTCTTATTTGCGTATGTTAGCCACCATACTTGCTTAGTCGCTGTTGCAACCTCACCACTTTACCCCTTCCTTTCCCATTAAGCTTTGCTAGTCTTGATACCCATGGTAATGGGATTGCTGAGTCCTTGTGGCTCACAGATTACTACAACAACAGTTGCAGGTGAAGGTTATGCGATGATCATGACGCGAGAGCGATGCTTGCTTGTTTTCGAGTTCTTCTTCTCCTTCTTCTTCGATCAGGGGATAGGTTCCAGGTCGGCAACCTGGGCTAGCAGGTGGATGTCATTTGCGTTTCTGTTTGTGTTTCATCCGTAGTCGGATGGTGCTCTTATGTATGATGATGTTGTATTCGTGTGGCATTGTATGCCTCTTGTATGTATACCCATCTATTATGTAATGTTGATGTAATGATATCCACCTTGCAAAAGTGTTTCAATATGCGGGTCTATCCTTGGTGGGACCTTCGAGTTCCTCTCGGATAGGGTCGCATATTGGGCGTGACAGCCCACGAGGTAGGGGGCGTGCCCCCGGGGGGGGCACCCTCGTGAGAAGGGTGTGGGCCCCCTGGCCTTCATCTTTGGCGATGATTTTTCTTTATTTATTTTAAGATATTCCGTGGAGTTTCAGGACTTTTGGAGTTGCGCAGAATAGGTCTCCAATATTTGCTCCTTTTCCAGCCCAGAATTCCAGCTGCCGGCATTCTCCCTCTTCATGTAAACCTTGTAAAATAAGAGAGAATAGCCATAAGTATTGTGACATAACATGAAATAACAGCCCATAATGCAATAAATATTGACATAAAAGCATGATGCAAAATGGACGTATCAACTCCCCCAAGCTTAGACCTCGCTTGTCCTCAAGCGAAAAGCCGATAACAATAAATATGTCCTCATGTTTAGAGGTAGAGGCGTCGGTAAAAATAAAATACGGGCATGAAGGTATCATGATTATTTCCATAACAGCAACATATATAGATTTTGTCATATGATTACTTATGTTCAAGTGATGATCTTTTCACAAAGCAAAAGTATGAATCAGAAACCTTATTGAGCACCAACAAATTATAACCTCAGTCATTGAAACAATTGCAATTTATCGTAACATCGAAAAGAGTCTATGTCAGGGCTTAAAAGAAAGTCCACATACTCAACTATCACTTAGTCCTTCATAATTGCTAACACTCATGCAATACTTGTGGTTACGGAGTTTTAATCGGACACAGAGAAAGATAGGGGCTTATAGTTTTGCCCCACAACCTTTTACCTCAAGGGTAATGCCAACAATAATAATTCACGCTCCCCTACATCCAATTATATATATATATATATATATATATATATATATATATATATATATATATATATCATGCTCTTTCCAACATGCTGAGCTTGCCAAAGGATAAAATGAAAAAGGAAAGGTGAAGATCATCGTGACTCTTGCATAAGGTAGAGGATATTAATAAAAGATAGGCCCTTCGCAGAGGGAAGCAGAGGTTGTCATGCGCGTTTAGTGTTGATGCACAAATTCTTAATGCAAAAGAACGTCACTTTATATTGCCCCTTGTATGTGGACCTTTATTATGCAGTCCGTCGCTTTTATTACGTCCATAACAAGTTCGTACAAAGCTTATTTTCTTTGCACTAATAAGTCATGCATATTTAGAGAGCAATTTTTATTGCTTGCACCGATGACAACTTACTTGAAGGATCTTACTCAATCCATAGGTAGATATGGTGGACTCTCATGGCAAAACTGGTTTAAGGGTATTTGGAAGCACAAGTAGTATTTCTACTTGGTGCTGAGAATTTGGCTAGCATGAGGGGAAAGGCAAGCTCAACACGTTAGAGGACCCATGACAACATACTTTATCTCAGATGTAAGAAAACATAACTCATTATGATGTCTTCCTTGTCCAACCTCAACTCTTTAGCATGTCATATTTTAATGAGTGCTCCCAATCATAAAAGATGTCAATGATAATATATCTATATGTGAAACCTCTCTTTCCTTATTACTCCATATTAATTGCAACAATGACCAAAGCTATATTTGCCAACTTCCAACAACCTTTAATCATCATACTCTTTCTATGTGAAGTCATTACTTTCAATAAGATCAATATGAACTCTTTGATTCTTTTTATTCTTTTTCTTCTATTCACCCAAGATCATGGCAAAATAATCAAGCCCTTGACTCAACACTAATCTTTATTATATAGCTCACAGACTCGATTACAAATAAGGATCATAAAGCAAAACTCAAAACTAGATCATGCCATGAATTTATTCTACTAAATCAAGATACTACTAAAAGGATCGAACTAAGAAAAACGGTAAAGATAGGAGTTGTGATGGTGATACGATACCAGGGCACCTCCCCCATGCTTGGCGCAGTTGCCAAGGGGAGTGCCCATACCCATGTGATTATTTCTCCTTCTTTGTTGTTGGCGTAATATTCTTGGCGATGATTCCCCTCAAGATACGGTTCTCCTCCTCGAGCTTATTGACTTGCTGCTTGAGGTCCATTATTTCCTTGCGAAGATTTCCTATAACGGCTAAAGCTCCTTGCACCCAAGGGTGTTGCATAGCTACAGGAGAACAAGAGACACTCCTCCTCATATTTTCATAGGAAAGAAATCTAACATTAGAAGGGATAACCGAGTTTGGAATAGCTGAGCTCTGTAGTTCCCCCATCATAAACCCAGCTCGGAGGCGAGAGGTGACTTCTTGATCCTCCATGGCATCTACCCTCATCAGGTCAGCCTCCATCTCTTCCTCCGTTGCTGGCCCAAAGTGGTCAGCGTCACTGTTTGCCCTTGGTTCCGGTGCCGGGTTAGATACCCGGCTCTCCCCGACTGACTCTTGAGAAGACATCTTGCTCTAATCTGCAGCAGCAATAGCTCGAAACAAAAACAGAGGATATTTACGTGATACGGGAGTCAAAACCTTCGGGAGAATATATAATGAATTTTTATCGACCAAAATACGTATCGTGCAAGGGAACGGAGTCCGGAGGGCACACGAGGTGCTCACGAGGTAGGGGGCGCGCCCATGGGGGTAGGGCGCGCCCTCCGCCCTCGTGGAGGCCTCGTGTCCTTCCCGGACTACCACTTATTTTTCTATTTTTCTAAATATTCCAAAACGGAGAAATATTGCCTTAAAAATTGTTTTGGAGTCGGTTTACTTACCATACCACATACCTATTCCTTTTCGGAGTCTGGAACGGTCTGGAAGGTGTCCCTTATGTATTCCTCCGGGGTTACGGTTTCAATAATATTGGTTTCAACATTTATAGGATTACCTGAGATATAGTGTTTGATCCTTTGACCGTTTACCACCTTTGGATTTGTGCCTTCGAAGTTGTTGATTTTTATGGCACCGGAATGATAGACCTCCTCAATAACGTAGGGACCTTCCCATTTAGAGAGAAGTTTTCCTGCAAAAAATCTTAAACGAGAGTTGTATAGCAATACATAATCACCTACATTAAACTTACGCTTTTGTATCCTTTTGTCATGCCATCTTTTAACTTTTTCTTTAAACAACTTGGCATTTTCATAAGCTTGGGTTCTCCATTCATCAAGTGAGCTAATATCAAATAACCTCTTCTCACCGGCAAGTTTGAAATCGTAGTTGAGCTCTTTAATATCCCAATATGCGTTATGTTCTAGTTCGAGAGGTAAGTGACATGCTTTTCCATAAACCATTTTATACGGAGACATACCCATAGGATTCTTATATGCAGTTCTATAAGCCCATAATGCGTCGTCCAGTTTCTTGGACCAATTCTTTCTAGACCTATTAACAGTCTTTTGCAAAATTAATTTGAGCTCTCTATTGCTCAATTCTACTTGACCACTAGACTGCGGGTGATATGGAGATGCGATTCTATGATTAACGTCATATTTAGCAAGCATTTTACGGAAAGCGCCATGAATAAAATGTGAGCCACCATCAGTCATTAAATATCTAGGGACTCCAAACCTCGGAAAAATAACTTCCTTACGCATTTTAATAGAAGTGTTATGATCAGCACTACTAGTTGGAATAGCTTCTACCCACTTAGTAACGTAATCAACAACAACTAAAATATGTGTATATCCATTAGAGGCAGGAAAAGGTCCCATATAATCAAAGCCCCAAACATCAAATGGTTCAATAACAAGTGAATAATTCATAGGCATTTCTTGATGTCTACTAATATTACCAATTCTTTGACATTCATCGCAAGACAAAACAAACTTACGGGCATCCTTGAAGAGAGTAGGCCAATAAAAACCAGATTGCAATACCTTATGTGCAGTTCTATCTCCAGCGTGGTGTCCTCCATAAGCTTCGGAGTGACACTTGCATAGGATCTATTCCTGTTCATGCTCAGGTACACAACGTCTAATAAAACCATCTACTCCTTCTTTATAAATATGTGGGTCATCCCAAAAGTAATGTCGCAGATCATAGAAAAACTTTTTCTTTTGTTGGTATGTGAAGCTAGGTGGTATAAATTTAGCAACAATATAATTAGCATAATCAGCATACCATGGAGTGCTACAAGAAGTGCTTATGACATTTAATTGTTCATCAGGAAAGCTATCATCAATAGGTAGTGGGTCATCAAGAACATTCTCTAACCTAGATAAGTTGTCTGCAACGGGGTTCTCAGCTCCTTTTCTATCAAAAAACATGCAAATCAAATTCTTGCAGCAAGAGAACCCATCTAATAAGTCTAGGTTTTGCATCTTTCTTTTCCATAATATATTTAATAGCATCATGATCAGTGTGAATAGTTACTTTAGAATCAACAATATAGGGTCTGAATTTATCACAAGCAAATACAACTGCTAAAAGTTCCTTTTCGGTAGTAGCATAATTTCTTTGAGCATTGTCTAGAGTCTTACTAGCATAATGGATAACATTTAATTTCTTATCAACTCTTTGCCCTAGAACAGCACCTACAGCATAATCACTAGCATCACACATAATTTCAAAGGGTAAATTCCAATCAGGTGGATGAACAACAGGTGCAGAGACTAATGCTTTCTTAAGTATTTCAAATGCTTCTACACAATCATCATCAAAGACAAATGGTACATCTTTTTGTAGTAAATTAGTCAGAGGCCGAGAATTTTTTGAGAAGTCCTTAATGAACCTCCTATAAAATCCGGCGTGACCAAGGAAACTTCTTATACCTTTGATGTCCTTGGGACATGGCATCTTTTCAATAGCATCAACCTTGGCTTTATCAACTTTAATACCTCTTTCAGAAACTTTGTGCTCCAAGACAATACCTTCATTAACAATAAAGTGGCACTTTTCCCAATTCAAGACAAGATTAGTTTCTTCACATCTCTACAAAACTCGAACAAGATTGCTCAAGCAATCATCAAAAGAGGAACCATAGACGGAAAAGTCGTCCATGAAAACCTCACAAATCTTTTCGCAAAAGTCAGAGAATATAGCCATCATGCATCTTTGAAAGGTAGCGGGTGCATTACATAAACCAAAAGGCATACGTCTATAAGCAAAAGTACCAAAAGGGCATGTAAAAGTAGTCTTTGATTGATCTCTAGCCGACACAGGTATTTGAGAGAAACCAGAATAACCATCTAGAAAGCAATAATGTGTATGTTTGCATAACCTTTCTAGCATTTCATCAATAAAAGGTAATGGGTAATGATTTCTCTTAGTAGCCTGATTTAATTTGCAGAAATCAATTACCATCCTATAACCTGTGATAATTCTTTGCGGAATCAATTCATCTTTATTATTAGGGACAACAGTAATACCTCCCTTCTTAGGGACACAATGGACAGGACTTACCCACTGACTATCAGCAACGGGATAAATTATACCTGCCTCTAGAAGCTTGAGTATTTCTTTTCTTACCACTTCTTTCATTTTAGGATTCAAACGTCGTTGAGGATCACAAACTGGTTTGGCATCCGCTTCCAAATTTATTTTATGTTGACATAGAGTGGGACTGATGCCCTTAAGATCATCCAGAGTATATCCAATAGCGGCACGGTGCTTCTTCAGAGTTTTCAATAATCTTTCTTCTTCATGCTCTGATAGGTTAGCACTAATAATGACAGGATATATTTTCTTTTCATCAAGATAAGCATATTTAAGATTATCAGGCAACGGTTTAAGCTCAAACATAGGATCACCCTTGGGTGGAGGAGGATCCCCTAGGATTTCAACAGGCAAATTGTGTTGCAGAATAGGTTCCTGGTTAAAGAATACTTCATCTATTTCCCTTCTTTCATTCATGAACATATCATTTTCATGGTCTAGCAAATAGTGTTCTAAAGGATCACTAGGAGGTACGACAATAGAAGCAAGACCAATAATTTCATCCTTACTAGGCAATTCTTCCTCACGATGTTGTTTACTAAATTTAGAGAAATTAAACTCATGAACAACAGTAACAATATTCTTTTCGCAGTCTATCTTAGCATTAACAGTATTCAAGAAGGGTCTACCAAATATAATGGGACAAAAGCTATCTTGTGGAGAACCAAGAACAAGAAAATCAGCGGGATATTTGGTTTTTCCACACAAGACTTCAACATCTCTAACAATTCCCATTGCAGATATAGTATCTCTATTGGCAAGTTTAATTGTAACATCAATATCTTCTAACTCAGCAGGTGCAATATCATGCATAATTTCTTCATACAAGGTAATAGGTATAACACTAGCACTAGCACTCATATCACATAAGCCATGATAACAATGATCTCCTATTTTAACAGAAATAACAGGCATGCCTACCACAGGTCTATGTTTATCTCTAGCACAAGGTTTAGCAATTCTAGCAGTTTCACCACGGAATTGAATAACATGCCCATCAATATTATCAGGCAAGAGATCTTTAACAATAGGAATATTGGGTTCTACTTTTACTTGCTCAAGAGGTGTATAAGTTCTAATATTGCTTTTACGAACAACAGTTGAAGCTTTAGCATGATCCTTCATTCTAACAGGGAAAGGTGGTTTCTCAACATAAGAAGTGGGAACAATAGGATCATTATAAGTGACAGTCTTTTCTTCAACTTTAATAGGTGCAGCTACTTTTACTTCTATGGTAGGATGATATTTAAACCACTTCTCCTTGGGGAGATCAACATAAGTAGAAAAATTCACAGAAAGAAGCTACTATCTCAGAGTCAAGTCAATATTTATTGCTAAACTTACGGAAAATATCGGTATCCATAAAAGATTTAACACAATCAAACTTAGGTGTCATACCTGACTCCTTACCTTCGTCGAGGTCCCAATCTTCAGAGTTGCGTTTAATTCTATCCAATAAATTCCATTTAAATTCAATAGTTTTCATCATAAAAGAGCCAACACAAGAAGTATCGAGCATGGTGCGATTGTTATCAGAAAGCCAAGCATAAAAACTTTGCATAATTACTTCTCTTGAGAGCTCATGATTGGGGCATGAATATAACATTGATTTAAGCCTCCCCCAAGCTTGAGTGATGCTTTCTCCTTCGCGAGGCCAAAAATTATATATATAATTGCAATCACGATGAACAAGATGCATAGGGTAATACTTTTGATGAAATTCCAATTTCAATCTTTTATAGTTCCATGATCTCATATCATCACATAGCCTGTACCATGTCAATGTGTCTCCCTTAAAAGATAAAGGGAAGGCCTTCTTCTTAACAACATCATCGGGTATACCTGCAAGCTTAAATAGTCCAGAAACTTCATCCACATAGCGTAGATGTTCATCAGGATGCTTTGTTCCATCTCCTGTAAAAGTGTTAGCTAGCAGTTTTTCCATCATACCCGAAGGAATTTCAAAAGGAGTTTCATTTTCAATAGGTTCAGTAGGTTGAGTAGGTTGAGGAGCAACTCTTTGCTCTACTGGACGGGGTGAAGATACCCCGAACAAGCCCCTCAGACAATTACTTTCGATAGTAACAAGTGACAGAAAATTTCAGCACACTATATAATTTTTTTCTTACCAAATTCCACCTACCAAAGGCACTTCACTCCCCGGCAACGGCACCAGAAAAGAGTCTTGATGACCCACAATTATAGGGGATCTATCGTAGTCCTTTTGATAAGTAAGAGTGTCAAACCCAACGAGGAGCAGAAGGAAATGATAAGCGGTTTTCAGCAAGGTATTCTCTGCAAGTACTAAAATAAGTGGTAACAGATAGTTTTGTGATAAGATAAATTGTAACGAGCAACAAGTAACAAAAGTAAATAAAGTGCAGCAAGGTGGCCCAATCCTTTTTGTAGCAAAGGACAAGCCTGGACAAACTCTTATAATAGGAAAAGCGCTGCCGAGGACACATGGGAATATCGTCAAGCTAGTTTTCATCACGCTCATATGATTCGCGTTCGGTACTTTGATAATTTGATATGTGGGTGGACCGGTGCTTGGGTACTGCAATTACTTGGACAAGCATACTACTTATGATTAACCTCTATTGCAAGCATCCGCAACTACAACAAAAGTATTAAGGTAAACCTAACCATAGCATGAAACATATGGATCCAAATCAGCCCCTTACGAAGCAACGCATAAACTAGGTTTTAAGCTTCTGTCACTCTAGCAACCCATCATCTACTTATTACTTCCCAATGCCTTCCTCTAGGCCCAAATAATGGTGAAGTGTTATGTAGTCGACGTTCACATAACACCACTAGAGGCTAGACAACATACATCTTATCAAAATATCGAACGAATACCAAATTCACATGACTACTAATAGCAAGACTTCTCCCTTGTCCTCAGGAACAAACGTAACTACTCACAAAGCATATTCATGTTCATAATCAGAGGGGTAATAATATGCATAAAGGATCTGAACATATGATCTTCCACCAAATAAACCAACTAGCATCAACTACAAGGAGTAATCAACACTACTAGCAACCTACTAGCACCAATCCCGGACTTGGAGACAAGAATTGGATACAAGAGATGAACTAGGGTTTGGAGATGAGATGGTGCTGGTGAAGATGTTGATGGAGATTGCCCTCTCCCGATGAGAGGAGCGTTGGTGATGATTTCCCCCTCCCGGAGGGAAGTGTCCCCGGTAGAACAGCTCTGTCGGAGCCCTAGATTGGTTCCGCCAAGGTTCCGCCTCGTGGTGGCGGAGTCTCGTCCCGAAAGGTTGCCTTCTATTTTTTCTCATCGAGAGACTTCATATAGGAGAAGATGGGCGTCGGAGAGCCACCAGGGGGCCCACGAGGTAGGGGCGCGCCCCAGGGGGGAGGGCGCCCCCACCCTCGTGAGCAAGGTGTGGGCCCCCTGGCCTTTATCTTTGGCGACGATTTTCTTTATTTATTTTAAGATATTCCGTGGAGTTTCAGGACTTTTGGAGTTGCGCGGAATAGGTCTCCAATATTTGCTCCTTTTCCAGCCCAGAATTCCAGCTGCCGGCATTCTCCCTCTTCATGTAAACCTTGTAAAATAAGAGAGAATAGCCATAAGTATTGTGACATAACGTGAAATAACAGCCCATAATGCAATAAATATTGACATAAAAGCATGATGCAAAATGGTCGTATCAATATTCAATGCTGAAATCAGCGGAGGTGGAAATCAAAAAGGAACTCAAGTGTTGATGGTGAATAAGACCACTAGTTTCAAGAAAGGCAAGGGTAAAAAGAACTTCACGAAGGACGGCAAGGGAGTTGCCACGCCCGGTAAATCAGTTACCGGGAAGAAGCCAAACAATGGACCCAAGCCCGAGACTCAATGCATTTATTGCAAGGGAAATGGTCACTGGAAGCGGAACAGCCCCAAGTACTTAGCGGACAAGAAGGCCGGCAACACCAAAGGTATATGTGATATACATGTTATTGATGTGTACCTTACCAGTACTCATAGTAGCTCCTGGGTATTTGATACCGGTGCGGTTGCTCATATTTGTAACTCAAAACAGGAGCTGCGGAATAAGCAGAGACTGGCGAAGGACGAGGTGACGATGCGCGTTGGGAATGGTTCCAAGGTCGATGTGATCGTAGTCGGCACGCTACCTCTACATTTACCCACGGGATTAGTTTTAAACCTCAACAATTGTTATTTAGTGCCAGCTTTGAGCATGCATATTGTATCTGGATCTCGTTTAATGCGAGATGGCTACTCATTTAAATCCGAGAATAATGGTTTTTCTATTTATTTGAGAGATATGTTTTATGGTCATGCCCCGCTGGTCAATGGTTTATTCTTATTGAATCTCGAACGGGATGTTACACATATTCATAGTGTGAATACCAAAAGATGTAAGGTTAATAATGATAGTCCCACGTACTTGTGGCACTGCCGCCTTGGTCATATTGGTGTCAAACGCATGAAGAAACTCCATGCAGATGGACTTTTGGAGTCTCTTGATTATGAATCATTTGACACATGCGAACCATGCCTCATGGGCAAGATGACAAAGACTCTGTTCTCCGGAACAATGGAGCGAGCAACCAACTTGTTGGAAATCATACATACTGATGTGTGCGGTCCAAAGAGCGTTGAGGCTCCCGGTGGCTATCGTTATGTTCTCACCCTCACTGATGACTTAAGTAGATATGGGTATGTCTACTTGATGAAACACAAGTCTGAGACCTTTGAAAAATTCAAGGAATTTCAGAGTGAGGTGGAGAATCAACGTGACAGAAAAATAAAGTTCTTACGATCAGATCATGAAGGAGAATATTTAAGTCACGAGTTTGGTACACACTTAAGGAAATGTGGAATTGTTTCACAACTTACGCGCCTGGAACACCTTAACGTAATGGAGTGTCCGAACGTCGTAATCGCACTCTATCGGATATGGTGCGATCTATGATGTCTCTTACCGATTTACTGCTATCATTTTGAGGATATGCTTTAGAGACAGCCACATTCACTTTAGATAGGGCACCGTCTAAATCCGTGGAGACGACACCGTATGAATTATGGTTTGGGAAGAAACTTAAGCTGTCGTTTCTAAAAGTTTGGGGATGCGGTGCTTATGTCAAGAAACTTCAACCTAAAAAGCTCGAACCCAAGTCGGAAAAATGCGTATTCATAGGATACCCTAAGGAAACCATTGGGTATACCTTCTACCTCAGATCTGAAGGCAAAATCTTTGTTGCCAAGAACGGATCCTTTCTAGAGAAAGAGTTTCTCTCATAAGAAGTAAGTGGGAGGAAAGTAGAACTTGACGAAGTACTGCCTCTTGAACCGGAAAGTAGCGCATCTCAGGAAGATGTTTCTGTGGTGCCTGCACCGACAAGAGAGGAAGTTAATGATGATGATCAAGGTACTTCGGATCAAGTTGCTACTGAACTTCATAGGTCCATAAGGACACGTTCCACACCAGAATGGTATGGCAACCCTGTCCTGGAAATCATGTTGTTAGACAACGGTGAACCTTCGAACTATGAAGAAGCGATGGCGGGCCCAGATTCCAACAAATGGCTTGAAGCCATGAATCTGAGATAGGATCCATGTATGAAAACAAAGTATGGACTTTGACAGACTTGCCCGATGATCGACGAGCCATAGAAAATAAATGGATCTTTAAGAAGAAGACTGACGCGGATGGTAATGTGACCATCTATAAAGCTTGGCTTGTCGCTAAGGGTTATCGACAAGTTCAAGGGGTTGACTGCGATGAGACCTTCTCACCCGTAGTGAAGCTGAAGTCCGTCCGAGTCATGTTAGCAATTGCCGTATTCTATGATTATGAAATATGGCAAATGGACGTCAAAACGGCATTCCTTAACGGTTTCCTTAAGGAAGAATTGTATATGATGCAGCCGGAAGGTTTTGTCGATCCTAAGAATGCTAACAAGGTATGCAAGCTCCAGCGCTCCATCTATGGGCTGGTGCAAGCATCTCGGGGTTAGAACATTAGCTTTGATGAAATGATCAAAGCGTTTGGGTTTATGCACACTTATGGAGAAGCCTGCGTTTACAAGAAAGTGAGTGTGAGCTCTGTAGCATTTCTCATATTATATGTGGATGACATACTATTGATGGAAAATGATATAGAACTTTTGGAAAGCATAAAGGCCTACTTGAATAGGTGTTTTTCAATGAAGGACCTTGGAGAAGCTGCTTACATATTAGGCATCAAGATCTATAGAGATAGATCGAGACGCCTCATAGGTCTTTCGCAAAGCACATACCTTGATAAGATATTGAAGAAGTTCAATATGGATCAGTCCAAGAAGGGGTTCTTGCCTGTATTGCAAGGTGTGAAATTGTGCTCGGCTCAAAGCCCGACCACGGCAGAAGATAGAGAAAAGATGAGTGTCGTCCCCTATGCCTCAGCCATAGGGTCTATTATGTATGCCATGTTGTGTACCAGACCTGATGTAAACCTTGCCGTAAGTTTGGTAGGGAGGTACCAAAGTAATCCCGGCATGGAACACTAAACAACGGTCAAGAATATCCTGAAGTATCTGAAAAGGACTAAGGATATGTTTCTCGTTTATGGAGGTGACGAAGAGCTTGTCGTAAAGGGTTACGTCGATGCTAGCTTTGACACAGATGTGGATGACTCCAAGTCACAAACCGGATACGTGTATATTTTGAATGGTGGGGCGGTCAGCTGGTGCAATTGCAAGGAAAGCATCATGGCGGGATCTACATGTGAAGCGGAGTACATGGCAGCCTCGGAGGCAACACATGAAGCAATCTGGATGAAGGAGTTCATTACTGACCTAGGAGTTATTCCCAATGCGTCGGGCCCGATGACTCTCTTCTGTGACAACACTGGAGCTATTGCCCTTGCCAAGGAGCCCAGGTTTCACAAGAAGACCAGGCATATCAAGCGTCGCTTCAAATCCATTCATGAAAATGTTCAAGATGGAGACATGGATATTTGTAAAGTGCATACGGATCTGAATGTCGCAGATCCGTTGACTAAACCTCTTCCACGAGCAAAACATGATCAACACCAGAACTCTATAGGTGTACGATTCATCACAATGTAACTAGATTATTGGCTCTAGTGCAAGTGGGAGACTGTTGGAAATATGCCCTAGAGGCAATAATAAAATGGTTATTATTATATTTCCTTGTTCATGATAATTGTCTATTGTTCATGCTATAATTGTATTGACCGGAAACCGTAATACATGTGTGAATACATAGACCACAACATGTCCATAGTGAGCCTCTAGTTGACTAGCTCGTTGATCAACAGATGGTTATGGTTTCCTGACCATGGGCATTGGATGTCATTGATAACGGGATCACATCATTAGGAGAATGATGTGATGGACAAGACCCAATCCTAAGCATAGCACAAGATTGTGTAGTTCGTTTGCTAAAGCTTTTCTAATGTCAAGTATCATTTCCTTAGACCATGAGATTCTGTAACTCCTGAATACCGTAGGAATGCTTTGGGTGTACCAAACATCACATCTTAAAGTGTCTGTTGGGTTGGCATGAATCGAGACTGGGAATTGTCACTCCATATGACGGAGAGGTATCTCTGGGCCCACTCGGTAATGCATCATCATAATGAGCTCAATGTGACTAAGTAGTTAGTCACGGGATCATGCATTACAAAACGAGTAAAGTGACTTGCCGGTAACGAGATTGAAGAAGGTATTGGGATACCAACGATCGAATCTCGGGCAAGTAATGTACCGATTGACAAAGGGACTTGTATACGGGATTACTTGAATCCCCGACATCGTGGTACATCTGATGAGATCATCGTGGAACATGTAGGAGCCAACATGGGTATCCAGATCCGGCTATTGGTTATTGGCCGGAGAGCTGTCTCGGTCATGTCTGCATGATTCCCGAACCCGTAGGGTCTACACACTTAAGGTTCGATGATGCTAGGGTTATAGGGAAAGTTTGTATGTGGTTACCGACTGTTGTTCGAAGTCCCGGATGAGATCCCAGACGTCACGAGGAGTTCTGGAATGGTCCGGAGGTAAAGAATAATATATAGGAAGTGAGGTTTTGGCCACCGGAAGTATTTCGGGCGTCACCGGTAATGTACCGGGACCACCAGAAGGGTTCCGGGGGTCCACCGGGAGGGGCCACCAGCCCCGGAGGCTTGCATGGGCCAAGAGTGGGAAGGGACCAGCCCCTGAGTGGGCTGTTGCGCCTCCCACCAAGGCCCAAGGCACAGCTGGGAGGAGAAGGGGAAACCCTAGGCGCAGATGGGCCTAAAGGCCCACCCTAGGGCGCCCCCCTCTCTCCCCCTCTTGGCCGCCCCCTCCAATCCCTTCTAGGGCTGCCGCACCCCCTAGGGTGGGAACCCTAGAGGGGGCGCAGCCACCTCCCCTCCTGCTATATATAGTGGGGGTTTTGGGGCTGCCAAAGATGCAAGTCTCTCTCTCTCTCTCTCGGCGCAGCCCTACCTCTCCACATCCTCGTCCTTCGTAGTGCTTGGCGAAGCCCTGCTGGAAACCACGTTGCTCCACCACCACCACGCCGTCGTTCTGCTGCTGGAGTTGTCTTTCCCAACCTCTCCCTCCTCCTTTCTGGATCAAGGCGCGGGAGACGTCACCGGGCTGCACGTGTGTTGTGCGCGGAGGCGCCGTTGTTCGGCGCTTAGATCGGAATCGACCGCGATCTGAATCGCTGCGTGTACGACTCCTCCAACAGCGTTCTTGTGACGCTTCCACATCGCGATCTTCAAGGGTATGAAGATACACTCCCCTCTCTCTTGTTGCTAGAATCTCCATAGATTGATCTTGGTGATGCGTAGAAATGTTTTGAATTGCTGCTACATTCCCCAACAATAAAGAATGAAACCAACAAAAAAATTGACACACTAACGTAAACTCATAAGATCCAAATAACCAAATCTGCATGGACACAAAATTCTCTAACTTCACGGCACCGCCAAAAGAACAAGAGTAATTTAATTCTCTTAAAACAATGAAGATCACTAGAAGAACATGGAATTCTTGAAGATCCAAGATCCCCACCTCTCAGTGCAAGTCGGAGGCGAGGGGACCAAAATTTCTCTGATGGTGGGGACAATTGTTGTAACCTTC
>NC_041389.1:79775859-79790757 GCF_002162155.2 Triticum dicoccoides | reverse complement strand
TGCTACGTTTCAGTTGATGTGCATTAGGTGCACACATGTTTGCCTACTAAGGGATTAGCAGGAAAAAATTGTGACACATGCTGCAGGGCACTTCTACATGGGACCTTTACGTCAAATAGGAGGGTTGATCCAGAGGGCGCCCCCGACTGGATTGGATCATGCTTCAGGTGTATGAAATGATTTTGTTTTGCACGTAGTTCAGTTCTAGCCAACTATACTACAAAAAATTTAAAATATTGAAAAAACAAGAAAATAGACATGGAAAGTAAAAAATTACATAATTTACAGAAAATGTTTTCATAATTTTAAACTTGTTCACATAATTAAAAAAATGTAACATTTTCAACAAATGTTCTCTTTTGAGCAAAAGATCTATAAAATGTATCTGAGTTTCTAAAAACTTCACGCTTTGAAAAATGGTGTCAAAAATAAAAAATGTTCTGGAATACAGAAAAAGTTCTCAAATTTTAAAAGAAGCAATTGAATTTTTAAAATGTTCTCAATATTTTAAAAATGATCATACACATTACAAAATCTTCCTGACTTTGAAAATTGTCTCTAATACAGAAAATATTCTCAAATTTAAAAGGTGGTCATGTTTTCTCAATACTCTTGAATATATTTTAAAATGTAACGTACATTTTTTTGAATGTAGAAACACTTTTTTTAATTACGTGACCAGTTTTTTGTACGTCGGGTAAACTTTCCTGAAATGCCACTTCATTTATTGAAACACGTCACATGTTTTGAATCAGAAATATTTTTCGTACGCATGATTAACATTTCTATATACACCTTCAGCATTTTTGAAATGCATGTTTAACACTTTTAAAATTTAATGTAAAGTGTTTACAATATTTTAAAATATTTAGAATAAATAGTAAAAACTAAATCATAGAAAGAAAAGAAAAATGTGAAAAAAGGGAAAACATGGGTGACGCCACAGCAGTCACCATCATTGGGCTGGCCAGCAGCGGCTCCTTGCAGGCGACTCTGCGATAGAAACCGTTGCGGGCGGTACATAGACGCCCCCCAAAGGATAGCTCGCATGTGCGAGGAAGATGTAGCTTGCCTGCAGAGGTTCCAGCTTGGTCCAACTCCTGGTTCATGTTTCAGTCGAGGAAATTTTTCTAACCTATTTAATCCGTAGAAACTTTCTGGTTCATGAGCATGCACATAACATACCTATAGAGTGCTTGTTCTAAAAATCTTGAAGGTGCAGAAGCTTAAAAATTGTTTGTGACGTTTAGAAAACAGTTTTACGAAATATTTACTGCACATTTAAATATTTCCGTGAAATATAAAAGCTTATTCATGTGATTTGAAAATTTTTCCACTGTTGGAAAATATTTCTGACATTTAAAAAAATTCACACGTTCAAAAGTATGTTCATGAAAATTTTGAAATATTCGTGAGGATGTAAAAAAATATCCGAATAATGTAGAGAAAATGTTCGTAACTATCAAAAGTATTTCGTTATATTCAAAAATTTCTGCGCTTTTAGAAATATGTTCATGAAATTTTAGGAATTTCATGAAACGAAAAAGCATATTCACAATTTTTTTAAAATGTTCATTCTCTATAAAAACATGTTTTAGCCATTTAAGAACAAGTTGATAAAACACTTAAGAAATATTTTGCACGTAGAACATTTTTGAAAATTATTTGTAGTCTTACTTAAAGTTATTCCTTGCAAATTCAAATAATATTCAACATGTATATGGATAAATGGTCAACAATTATTTAAAATGGTGAAGTTGTATTCAAAATATGTTCAACATTTATTTAAAAATTTCAACATGTATATAAAAATGAAAGAAGGAAAAATAATAGGAAAGAAAAATAAAAAAACTGAACACAAAATGGATAGTTAAAACATACATTTTTTGTTTTGCATCTAACCTTTCCAAAATAAGGCATAAGGTTCTAAAACCATTTTGTGCTGGTCCAATGAATCTTTGCAAAACCACATGATTGGGCCAACCCGCTAACACAAACGCTTGAGGCCACCCGCATGCCGAGGATATAATATATACGTGGGACTTCCTAGTCCGCGCAAACAGCTACAGGAGGCTAGCAAACGTGTATCCTGTGCTTTTGTCTTTTTTTTTCCTTTCATTAATTTATTTTATTTTTCTGTTTTAATGTGCATTGATTAAAACAATTCTTATAAAATTTTAAAAATATTCATGAAAGTCAGATATTGTTCATGAATTCAAAATATTCTTGAATTTCAGAAAATGTTCTTGAATTATATATATATATATATATATATATATATATATATATATATATATACATATATATACACACATCTGGGCTATTCTGTTACGCGCAACAGAATATTATTCTGTTACCCTTTTTGAACTGACGGTTTCAGGTGGTTGTACTGATTTTTTCGAAGCGGTTGAACTGATGCTTTCAGTTGTGTTTAACAGATCGTCTTATTTACTTCAAAAACTTTTCGTAATTTTTTTGTTGCAATGGGGCATGTAATATATCATTGGAAAGCTCTTGACATCTACATTACAAATATATAGGAATTTTTTGCAAAATCATCACAGTGTAAGAGCAGTTTTGAAAAAGCCGTTTTTTCAAAACCAAAAACGTGAATCGTATTTTGGACTCAATTTTCAAACGATTTGTCGGAATTGAGCAAATAAATGGTGTTGGAAAGCTGATGAAAATCCGTATCTTCCATATATGTATTGCCTTTTCTAATTCTACATGATTTAAAAGTAATTTGAAAAACGGTGAAATTCTGGGCGAAACGTATTTTGACGATTTTTTGCAAACGGGGTTTGTCGGATTGACGCAAATGATACGGCGTTGGAAAGCTATGTAAAATGCGCAACTTTTTCGTATAGAAATGTTTTTCTAATTCCTTACGGTTTAAAAACGAATTCGAATACGGTCAAAATTGATTTTGAACGCGATTTTTTTAAAAGTTTATCGAAATATGGCAAATAATATACCGTTGGATAGCTATCGAAAATGCGAAACTTAGTCATGTTGAACATTTTCTCTACTTCGCAACCGTTTAAGAGTAATTTTGAATACAGCATGAAGAATCCTGCTGTTTTCTCGTGTGAAAAACAGAGTAGTCGTACTGATATATATGCATGTTTGTACTGAGCTATTTTTTGTAGAGTAATTTTGAATGATTCCAAAAAAAGATACTATTCCTGATGCTTGCATGGGTTTGTACTAAGCGTGTTTTCACTAACTAGACTTTGCTTTATTTTTTGGGTAATATTTTTCTCGTAAGTTTTCAACGGTTTACTGTATCCTAGCCTCGAACTTGCATGGTTTTTATTGTTGAAATGAATGTTATTTTTTCGCCAATTTTTTTTTCGTGTTTCTTTTTTTTAAGTCAATTTTTTTGCAACGCATGTTCTAGATTTCTCTTGTTTTGCAACTTGAACTTTTTACCATTTTAAACTTTACTAACTTGAATTACCGTGTGTGGATGACCACTTGAACTTGTAGAATTTAAAATTTTCTGTTTTAGTTCTTATTTGGTTTCTTCTCCGAACTTATGGTATCATCATCACTGAACATGCGTGGTTTCTGTAGCTGAACTAAAATCCATATTGCTGTGAAAACCAGGAAAATTACATCTTCTCAATGGGCCATGATGCAAGCATCGCTGCCAGCAATACTTCGCGCACCAGAGAACCTGCACTGCTGGATTTGTCGAGAGAGAACTGAGGGCAGCACATCCCATGCCTTTTTTCTGCGGCAGCTACACTTGGTTTACCAACTCACACACACACAAAATTGATAACAAGTTGGCACACGACCTTATAACAAGAGCACACATGAACTGACAAACAAGAGCACACCGGTGATTAACATAATATAAATCCATTGTCGTTTTTTCCATTTGTTAAGTTGCTTTTTTCCTTCGAACCTTTACTGGTACGATTTTTTTTTTGCAAATTTGTCGCCTTGAGTCAGAACTGAGGCAATTCTTAATTTTTAATTTATGGTACTTATGGTACTAGAGAGTTTGTACTTCTCAAAAAATAATCACTTGATGTTCTTTTAGTTTTAGTTTTAAATTTTCTTTCTCATCCTTATCCTTACTGTCATTGTCATCACCATCGTACCTTTATGGTTTATATAGTTGAACGGACTTACATTTTTACCATTCCTTCTTTTAAAAACTTACGTTTGTTTCTCCAAAACTTCCTACCTGGCGAGAATCAGAACTTCTTTATTTTTTTACATTTTTACTTCCAAGTGTCTTTAATGACATTTTCATTTTTTTACTTTGTTTTACCTCATCAAACAGGCGCACAACACATTTTGAAGAAACAAAATATGAATCTTTGAAGCACAAGGGGGATAACCATTGCACAGGACTTCATGTGTGCCTTCATCATAGAAAAATAGACTAAATATTGCCATGTTCTAAGGTTGAAAAAATGAATCATACAGAATATTGTCAAAACCCCGCATTTTTTCTCACTAAAACAAACTTCTGTACTTGCATACAACCCTCTTTGAACTTGGGCGGCACCTACTGCTCAACTTGAACGATGATCAGTGCTCAACTCGAACGGAGGAGGTTGTCGTTGCTTTTTAACCATGAATGCTTATAAAGACACTGGGAATTGTTTCAAAGCTGATTTATACTTTTTAACATGAGGGTTCTCTCAGCTGGGCCAAGAAGCAATGCATACGTCATATTTTTATTCTACAAGAACGGAACTACATGTAGAACAATTTCAGTTTTGAGAACAAACTTCCATTGATGTGTTAAACTCTGAATCTGTATAGAGTACATGATGGGTCTCAGGCACCTTCTCCCTGATGTTGTATAGAAGAATGTAAAAAAGAACCGATCAGAACAAAAATTAGTTATTGTACTAAAGTAAAATAAGAAACTAGATTAAATGTGGTAGCTCTCGTCCTCGATGGGTGCCCAGTCATGGTCGAAGAGCTTGAGGAGGCGCTTCAGGACTGGCCAAACATGCTAATTGGAGAAGCCACGGAGGCTTCATCGCCTCCAGCTCCTTTCTAGTAGCATTAGCATTGTTGGAAACCATGACCTTTAATGAAATGGTTCAGGGATCACTCCCAGTCAGTCCCATTTGCTACTTGTGCTGCAGAGAACATGAATATAAAGCAGATGGTGACTCATCGATTTTTCTTTACGATATATATAAACTTACAGAATTTCGAAACTTGCACTGACAATATTTAGGTGATATATCTAAACTTTACAGAATTTTGAAGAAACTCGCTGCAAACCATTACTTATTTCAGGTGATATATCTAAAGTTACAGAATTTTGAAACTTGCACTGACGATATTTGTGCACACGCACCAACTATTCTATGATTTTTCATGGACTGAAGATAGAATACGCACCCAACTAATATTAAGCCATACATAAATTCTCTATTCACGAACTGACAATATTTCTTCTATGTGGAATACATAAGATCTCCTCAATGGGCCATGATGCAGGCATCGCCGCAGGCAATATTTGGCACACCGGAGAACATGTACTGTTGGATTTGTCGAGAGAGGACTGAGGGAACACGTTGGCGTTGGGGTGGCATATGCAAGTATTGGAGTTCAGCCTAAAATCACAAGAAAATGGATCAAAATGAATTCAGATTGACTTCTAATCATTTATCAAGCTATAAAAGTTAGAACTGATGTTACACAAACCGAGGCATTTTTTTATATGAACAGCTCACGTAATATGTATTAAACCACTATTTTCTTATTCTCATGAACAAATAACAATAGACTAACGAGAGAATGTATTATTGGACAGTAGGCATTTTCTTCTCAGGACCACTTTGGTTTTCTTTTACTTTTTCTTCACTTTTGCTCTGCTTTCTTTTTTCTTTGCTTTATGAAGTGCCCCATCAGAATAGTTGAACTATAGATTTTACCAATCTCCACATCTACTGAAACTAAGGGAGCTCCTTTTTGAAACTAAGGGCGTCGGTCCTTATATACTTGAACAAAAACTGGTTAAGAACAAAAACTGAAGGAGTCGAAATTCAAGAAACTAACTAAAGTTCCTTATGTTCCTTATGTACTTGAACTATATAAAATTTGAAGATTTGAACTAATGTTCTACTTAAGTACCGACACTACAAAATACATAAAACCAGTTTTTAACACAAACAAAACTCTACAACTACCAACACTACAAAATGCATTGTGCAGGCAGAGAGTACAACATAAAACTCCCACTCTCATACTGTAATTTGTTGCAAATAGTGAAAATCATTTGTTGATAAAGAACGAGCGGAGGTGAATTCGAGGGATCCTCTACATGAACTGAACAGAGATAAATGGACGAACTGAGCAAGCTCACACATGAACAGAGGAACTGGCCAAGCTCCACACGAACTGTTATCTATAGGCTTCTCCTTGTCCTTGCCTTCACAAAACGTAAGTCTGAACTTTGAACAGCTCTGGAACAAAAACTGCTATGGATCAGTTTTCTCATAGGAATAATATCAAACAAGTTGAGGGTATTCACGACACAACAAGAACAAGCAACCAACTTTTTCAACAAATTTAAGAGAGGAGAAAGAGAGAGATCCAGGTGGGGTTGTAGTGAAGAGGGCGGCTCCCGCATCATCAGTTCGCCAGTGCAAGATGGGGAATAGCAGCAGGTCACAAAGAGGGCGGCTGTCTGCCTCGTCATCGTAGTACTGAGGGACGCGCCCTTGTCAAACTGCTAGATGCGGTGCCAAGAAATCATGAACTTGTGATAAGCTAGCTACTACATTGAGCATTCAACGTGAACTTGTGATAAGCAAGCACAAAATCATGTAGACAAGAAACAGAATTGTTGAGACTTTTTCATGTACAGGCATACAGGAAATCATAAAAAGTACTGACGGTCTATGTACGGGCATCAGGCCAGCTGCTGGTTGGAAGTGTCATTTCATTTAGGAGGGTGCAGGAAGCCTCTTGGCCCTCGTGGCCGAGGGTAGAGATGACAATCTCAAGCCCCGTGGTGCCCTGGGAGCTCGCCCAGTGTAGGAGCGTGAGCATCCACAATTCCACATCCAAGTGGTCGTAGAGCTTAACTCCCCTTTACCAGAAGATCTAGTAATTTCAAAATACTAACACAGATCTAGTAATTTCAGAATTTTTGCAGCACACCGTGGAGCTTTTCTTCTGCCCGAGCAATTCAGAAAAAAAGCAGGCGGCTATTTGTTGCTGTAGCACATACACATACTTTATATATATATAGAGAGAGCTCATTACTTAGTTAGGCAGAGAGAACGAGCCTGCCTAATCTAGAACTGCAGGCGAACCTCGTACGGATAATGTTGTGGTCCTGCCATCAGGTTGCTGCCCTACTGAACTCAAACTATTATAAGAATTTGAACTGAATTAAATTCGTTAATTGAACTGAACTGAAAAATGCGTTTAGTAAATGAGAGTTGAACTGCTGGTCTTTTTTCTGCGCACTGAAGAACTGATGCATGGTCATACAGGAAACGAGTAAATAGCATAAAGCTACTAGTTTAGGGTTAGGGTTCCAAGAAACTACCACTTTTTTAATTTTCTCAGAAAGCTACCAAACGCGCGGTCCGCTGTTTCAAAAAACCCAAACTCGCGGTGACTAGCGATTTAACCATTTTTCTGACGGCCTGGGCCCATCTGTCAGCCCACGTGGCCACGCGCGCTCACGGCGCGGCAGTTCACGACCGTTAGCGCCGACGCGGTCCGGTCGGAACCAAAGTAGCCGACGCGGTCCGGTTCTCTCACTCCCCCTCCTCTCCCCCTCCTCTCCCCCGTAGTGACCTAGGTGGGCGACGGCGGCGGCGCAGCCAAATCTCGTCGGCGGCGAGCGATTGAGCCAAGGCGGCACTGGCGAGGAGGGCGGTGGACCCTCAGAGGTGGACAAATGGCTAGGCAGCTCGAGCTTCCCGGCGCAGCGGTCGCAGCAGCCATCACCGCCCGCGGCTCATGTGGATCCGGCGAGCTCAGATCCGGAAGTCCGCGCGGCCAGGGCAGTGGCGAAGCGCATCCACGCTGATCCAGCAGGCGGCCACCATTGGGCGTCGTCCTTTGGTGGAGTGAGGTAATCACTGCTGAATGGTTCTGTGTCATTTTGTTAAAATTTATGGGTCCTTTAGTTAAATTTTCTGGGTGCTTTTGTTCAAATTAGAAGAAAGTGCTACTGTATTTTATTGGTTAAGTTAGTGTAGAAGAAAGTGCATTTGGTTAGTTCATTTGGTCAGTGCATTCACTGTAATTAGAAGAACATTCATTTGGTCAGTAATGTTCAGTGCATTCACTTAAAAAATAATTGTTTGTCAATTTAATCCTACAGCTTAGATGATGAGAGTTGGGACTTGAGGCTACATTTTCAAGGAATAGATAATATGGAGAAAAAGTATTCAGTGTCCTCAGATATCAGTTATCTAACCATATTAGCATTGGTTGAGTTGGAGGGCTATGGAATGGATGCATTTCTAATTTATGTAAAGGAAGAGGGAAAGGGGCTGGAGGGTGTGGAGGCCCTGGATAGTGAGGAGGCATTAGAGGAAATGCTTGACTTGTTTGTTGATAATAAGGTACTGAACATCAGTGTCAGAAAAGCTACTGATCCAAGCCCAGCAGATGAGGAACAGATCCCCATTGATCATGTTGGTGAACCTGTTGTTTACAGAGTTTCACAAGAAGGTGTTCTGTACCCTGATGATCCCTACATAAACACACAGCAAAGCAGCAATTTTAACAAGGGGAAAAAAGTTGTGGAAGAAGAAGATGTAGAAGTAGCAGCAGATGAAGAAGAACAAGATGTACCAGAGGAAGAAGATGAAGTTGAAGATGACAAATCATCTTCAGATTTTGAGTTCTTTAGGGGTGATTACAGAGGGGAGAAGATTTCTTACAAAGCTTGGTGTAGGGGTGAAGATGAGACTGGCACTGATACTGCAGAGCACTTCTGTGCAGCTAACTCAGAACCTTCTGAGTTTTGGGAGGAAGAACCAGTTGTTTCTGAAGATGAACAAGTAGAGGATCCTGGCATAAGTGATCCTGGTACTGTAACTACAAATGCAGCCAAAAAGCTTAAGCCAGTTAGAAAACCTGGCCCAACCAGCAAGTCTCAGAGTGAGCCTGAGCACATCAAGTTTGAAGATTATGTCCCTGAAGCTGATGAGTACTGTTTTCCAGGTGATTTTGGCATAAGTGATGAAGATGATGCACCAAGGCTGCCATCTGGAAGGAAGAGTAGGAAGAAGCAGAAGAAGGAGAGGATATGGTATGATCCATCAAGGCCTGATGCACATGAGCAGTTTGCAATGCATTTGTGCTTTGAAAATGTAGTTGAGTTTAGAGAAGCACTTAGAAATTTTCATGTGAGGACTCTTAGGAATTTTGAGTATCACAGAAATGAACCAAGTAGGGTTATTGCTTGGTGCTCTAAGAGAAAACATGGATGTCAGTTTTACATAGTTGCCTCCAAGTTTAGCTCATGAGGCAACTTTCAGTATCAAGAAGATGAACCTGGATCACACTTGTGGAGCAAGTGGAGAGAACACAAAGGTGACAGTCAATTGGGTTGCTAAGGTTTGTGAGGATACAGTCAGATCCAACCCTGGAGCTGGTGTTGACACAATTATGTCATACACAAAGAAGAAGTTTGGTGTGCATGTGCCTAAAAGCTTGGCATATAGGGCAAGGAAGCAAGCAGTTGAGGTTGTGCAAGGAGATCACAAACTCCAGTATCACAGAATAAGGGACTACCTGCAGTGTGTGCTAGATACTAACCCTGTCAGTAGGTGCATAGTAACAACACATGAGGACCCACTTAACCCAGCTCCTACCCCAAGGTTTCACTATATGTTTTACTGCTTGTTTGCATGCAAGGAGGGTTTTCTGAATGGATGCAGGCCATTTATAGGTAAGTATTCAGAAATTTATATGTTTTTTAAACATTGATGTACTTAGGCACTCATGTTATCATGTTAGCAGGTCTGGATGGTTGCTTCATCAAGCTAAGCACTGGTCAGCAGATATTGGCAGCTACAGGGAGGGATGGCAACAATAACATCTTCCCAATAGCTTTTGGTGTTGTTGATAAGGAAGAGACAGACAGTTGGACATGGTTTCTCACACAGTTGAGAACAGTCATTGGAACTGGCAATAAGTTTGGCAAATACACAATTATGTCTGACAGGCAGAAGGTATTGTTAATACCGAACCTAGTCTTTACATTTGCCTTTACATTTGCAATGAGTAAAATGTTATTCAGTAGATGAGTAACACTTAAGATTACCTGATATTGAACAGGGATTGTTGAATGCAATAGATGATGTATTCCCTGACTCTCCACAAAGGTTTTGTCTTAGACATATTTATGCCAATTTTCAGTCTGCTGGTTTCAGAGGAGAGGAACTGAAGAAACATTTAGATCAGGCTGCCTATTCCTTTCCCAAACATGGACATGATTTAGGCATGGAGAATTTGAAAAAAGAAAGTTTAGAAGCTTGGAAGTGGTTGTCCTAGATACCAGACCATACCTGGGCTAGGTATAAAATGGACACTGTGTGCAAAACTGACCTGGTAGTAAACAACCTTAGTGAAGTTTTTAATAGAATGATATTGGATGTTAGGAACAAGCCAATCAGGACTATGTTAGAGGGCATAAGAACAACGCTAATGATTAAGTTTCAGAAGATCAGAGAAAAGACAGAGGGATGCAGATGGGAAATCACACCTACTTATTCAGAGATTTTAGAAGAGGGGAAGAAGTGGGCTAAATATTGTGAAGCATACATGGCAGGGCCAGGGATATGGCAGGTCACAAGTAGCTCTGAAAACACATATTGTGTTAATTTGAACAATGAGACCTGTGACTGTAGGAGGTGGGACATGACAGCCATCCCATGCAGTCATGCCATTGCTGCAATGCAGAAAGTGAAGATACACCCTGAAGACTATGTGTCTGCTTTCTTTAAGAAACCCATGTATTGTGAAACATATAAGCACATAATATTCCCTGTGCCAGGTCCTGACCATTGGCCTCATACAAATGGGCATGATATTTCTCCCCCTGTTTTTAGAGAAAAGAAAGGTAAGAAACAAACTGCCAGGAGGAAAGGCCTGTTTGAGGTGCCAGCTAAAAAAGACACTTCTAGGATTGGTACAGTCACATGCAGCAACTGCAAGATGCAAGGGCACAGGATCAACAATTGTGGTGTCCCTTTGAAACCTAAGTTCCAAATGAGGCTGAACAAGCATCAGGTATGTCCATTGATTCCATGGTTACTTACATTGCATTGCATTGTTACATTCATTTCATTTGTAGGAAAATACTTCTAACTAATATTGTTGTGTAGGAAAATAGAACAAACTACTCTGAGGCTGGATCTTCATTGGCTGCAACTGCACAAAGGCCACCAAGGGTACCTGCTGCCTCTGCACCTGCACCAACTCCTCCTCCAGTAACAAATGAGTCAACACAGACAGCTTCTAGGTCAAGGAAGAGGGCAGCACCAGCTACATCAACAGCACCACCACCTCTCAAGAAGAGCAGGACCAACACATCTTCTGCAACAGTAGTAGCACCTGCCAAGAAGAAGAACACAACTATTCCTGGCAATGGATCAAGGTCTTCTCCAGCAAAGAACACCAGGTCATCAAGGTCTTCTCCAGCAAAGAACACCAGGTCAGCTACTGCCAATAGAGCTGGCACTGGATCCTTCATTGCTCCTAGACAGGCTGCTGCCAATAGAGCTGCCACAAGTGCTGTGCATGATGGGTCAAAGAGGGTCAGGAAGCCATCAAATAGGCTGAAAGATTACTTTTATGCAAGTGGCAACTAGCTGAAGTTGTTGAACTCCAAGTGCTTCATACTGTTTGATTTGGTTTGTAATAACATTGCCTCACTAAGTACTTGATACTGCACTCTTTGTAATATGGTACTGTATGTGGATTCTGCACTTGTTTGCAACTTCAATTCATCTGCAACTTTTATCTATATGTGGATTCAACACTTGATATACACCTTACAGATAGAAACATCCAAATCTCATAGATAGATAGATAGTTTACATCCAAATCTCATAGATAGATAGATAGATTACATCCAAATCTCACAAATACTACTACAATTCTCTCTTAAATTGACTTACAGATAGAAAGACAGATAGCAAGATAGATAGCTAGATTGACATATCAGTCATAGCGCTAAAGAAACGGACCCACTTGGTCCTAGTTGCTGGATGAGGAGCCATGACTGCCCTCATCCTTGCCCACCTAATGATCTCCATGAATGACCTTCCCCTGCCACCAGTGAAAACCAGCTCTAGTTCTTCATCATTGCACTTCTCCAGTACCTTGTTGGAGAGTCGGCGGTTGAACTCCTGTTGCTGCTCATCCTGGGCCGCCTCTAGTGCCCTCTGCCTGCGCCTTCTCCTCCTCCTCTGTGCTGCTGCTGCTGTCCGTACCTCCACAGCCTCCCCCTCTTCCTCTGTGACATCTCCCATGTCAGGATCCATCTGTAGGGTTTCTTTTGGGTGGCGGCTGGTGGAGTCACTGGGAATGGGTGGGGGTGGGGAGGGGTTTATATTGAGAGGTGGATGGGGGATTGGGGTTAGTAGGCCTAGGGTTGCATTTGGTCAGAGAGTAGTGGGCCACTAAGCCCAATTACCCACAGAAATAATATATGAAGGATAACAAATAACATATAAAAGATATAAGATCAAGTTGAACACTTAATAGCATAGGAGATCCATTTCCACTACTTAATAGCATAGGAGATCCATTTCCACTACTTAATAGCATAGGAGATCCATTACAACACTTAATACCATAGGAGATCCATTACAACTTAACAACATAGGAAATAAGGTTCTTACACACTAGGTTAAACTTCACATTCCCCCAAAATGTACACCCATAATTACTTGAAATCATGCCAGGCCACATCTTTATATAAAGGCCTTTGGATGTACTTACTTCACCAACATATCACAGCAAGTTCAAGTTTCAAGGATGGCCTTGATTTGCTCTAACTTCTCCTTGCTGCCATACCCATCATTCAGCATCTCAGCAACAAGAAGCTCAAGCATTGCCTTCTCCTTCTTAAGAACATCTCTGTCAACTTCAACATCCTTCATAGCCTTCCTAGTGTTCTTGATGATATCAACTTGGCTCTGCAAAATGCACCTCTGCTCTTTTGCAAGTTTGAGCTTTTCCATCTGCACCTCCAACATGGCTTTCTCCTCTAGCTCCTTCTTCTTCTTCTCAAGTTCTTCTTCCTCCACTTGTTTCTTGTCCACCCTACCATCCTGCCAATCAAACATCTTGGATACATCATCAACAAGCTTGGTGTACTCAATGCAAAGCTTGTCATTTTCAGTCCTCAGCTTGGCCAACTCCCTTTCATGTTCACTCTTAAGCCTGGCCAACTCCTGCTCAAACTTCTCCTTGTCCTGTACCCTTCCAAAGTTCTGCTCATGGAACATCTCCCATAGCTTGCACAAACATCTCTGAAGAACAGTTGGCTAAGGCCCATCAACCCACTCTACAACACCACAATTCACACCATTTTCCTGCATTTTTAAATGTGAAAAGTTATTACAATGCCATTAGTAAGTTTCCAAAGTGGCAAAAATACATATGTGTGTCATATCAAACAAACTGCTGCATCATATCAAACATGACTAAACATCCATAGCAGAAAACTTAATTGGCATCTAACCTGGACTGGGCAGCCATAGAAACGCCTCTCTGTTACAGGCCCTTCAAAAGCAACACGCTTAATAGGCCTCAGTTGGTGCATAATGCACTTGGGATGAGCAAGCTCAAGTTGGCCACAGAAAAGGGGCTCCACAGTGGTGTCTGGTTCCTCCTGCAACCATAATAACGAACAAAAACTGGTTTCAATCTCCACTCAATACCAGATTCAACTTGCACTGTTCATTAAATCCCCAAATCAGCATGAACCCTAACACTATACAGAGATGAACCCTAGGTTACCTAAATCCTACAATCAAACCGCACCCTCACAAATCAAGCACAGTATCACACACACAACAACAACGCTAGACTAAGCAACATCCGTGGATGTAGCCTAAGCTACTGCCACCTAACCCTAACCCTAACCCTAGGTGGCAAAGAACTTACCATAAGTCCCATGTCCATGCTGACAGCCTCGCACTCCTCCTCCGAGCTGGTTTCCTCGTCGTTCCAGGAAGGCATTGCGGCAAGGAGGTCGACGGCCACCGGCCTCGAAGACGGCGCGCGGCGGCGAGCTCGTACTGGAGCAGGGGAATGAGAGCAGGGGAGTGAGAGCAGGGGAGTGAGCGAGCAACGAGAGAGTGAGCGAGCGAGTGTGATCCCGACCGACCGAGTGGGTATATTTACCCCACTTCCGACCGGGCCGGTCGGCTAACGACCGTGAACTACCGCGCCGTGAGCGCGCGTGGCCACGTGGGCTGACAGATGGGCCCAGGCCGTCAGAAAAACGGTTAAATCGCTAGTCACCGCGAGTTTGGGTTTTCTGAAACAGCGGACCGCGCGTTTGGTAGCTTTCTGAGAAAATTAAAAAAGTGGTAGTTTTTTGGAACCCTAACCTGTAAACTAGTAGCTTTATGCTATTTACTCACAGGAAACATACCAAAGAACTTGATATGTCTGGCAGTGCCCGTGGAGCATGGCGTCCTCGCTGGAGAAGCAGCCCGCCGACACCCACCACCCCGCTTCCGCCGCCGTCGAGTAGTAGGGCCACCGCGGTGAGGAGGACAACCTAGATCTCTAGCTTGCAGATGGAGCGGCTGGGCGGCGGCGGTGCAGCCGTGGGACCTTGGGGAAGGGGTAGGCGGCCGGATCTCGGGGAAGAAGACGGCGGAGCGCGACGAGAAGGAAGGTGGCCGGCGCGTGGGGAGGGAG
>NC_041389.1:79748124-79775292 GCF_002162155.2 Triticum dicoccoides | reverse complement strand
GGAGGAAGGAAGCGGCGCGTGGGGAGGGAGGTGGCGGCGCGTGGGATGGGGGGCAGCGGCGCGTGGGGGAAGGCGGCGGCGCGTGGGGAAGAAGGCAGCGGCGCGCGGGAGGGAGGTGGCGGCGCGTTGGGAGGGCGGCGGCAGTGCACGGGAGGGAGGCGACGGAGTTCGTGGGGAGAGGGAGGCTCGGGAGGAGCTGGCGGCCTATGTTTTTCTGGGCTGTTTTTCTCTCTTTTAACTCTTTTTACCGGTTTGTGCATCGCACCCTATATATGAAAAATTTGTCTACCAACTTAAAAAATTAAAAATAGAAAGAAAGTAAAAACATGGAAGAAAACGATAAACCCGGCAAAGAAAAAAAATCGGACAAGGGAAGATTCTAGAAAAATAAAATAAATTTTACATGAAACCCACTACAAATATTGTAGTGTTGCATCAAGACTTCGGCTTTTACCTTTTTAAAACTTTGTTTGCTTTGTCGTTTGTTTTAACTTATTGTATTTTCTTATAGTTATTAGTTCTTTATTCATAGACTACATGAGGACTTCTGCATAAACTAGAGGCTACCCAGCTGTAAGAATTGGTTGATAGAAATTTGGGTTGATAACATAAGAACACTAATTAAAAGAACATATGACTTATTTATTTTTGGTTATGTATAGTTGTAATAATATTTATTAAAATAACTAAAATAATTGAATGTAAAACATTTTTGTATGGATGGTAGAGTGTTGTAGTGGGTCTTTTTTCATGCACGATTACATGTTGAGGTGTGTCTTATCCCATTCATAGTTGTATGGTGAGATGACATGCTTAGATGTCACGATAAATAAGTTAGTGGGATGACTCTATTAGATATATAGGATGCATCCTTCACAATTAATTTCATTATTTATTTGTATGTTTATTTTATTTATTAAGTAGTGTTCATTGTATCAGATTTGTGGCCCAGAGAGTGCATACCATGCGCTGCCACCCCACAAATGCTCATATGCCACTATCTTCTAAGAAACACATTTTAACGCTTTAAAAAACTATCCATGTTCATAAGACTGTGTTGTCAACCTCTTAGAGATGCAACATATGTTGTCAACCTCTTAGAGATGCATTGACGATTTCAAGATCAGCAAATGCATGTCCATACTATTCAATAATCTTGTGAAGCATATGTGGATTCACACTGGGGACCGTTAAATTAAGAGGAAACTTTGTTTTTGCCACTCCAGCCTTTTCCCACTTTGCTTTGGGCATCTCCAAGGCGGACCCGTTTCTCTCGCAACCGTCCGGACCGCGTTGTCCGAACCCTGAAAGCCATCAACGCTGACCTGTATCGGTCCGCGGGGCGGTCCGGACGCGATTTCTCCTGTAAACCGGAGACAAACATGGGGGAGGTTTGTGGGGTCCGGACTGATCCCAAGCCCGTTTTCTGACCGCCCTGGCCCACCAAAAACCCTTCCGCCCTCTCGTGCGTGCTCTCACCTGGCGCCAGCTGCCCGCATTCATGCCACTGTAGAGCCCGCCGCTCAACATTGAAGGCGGCTCAGGACGGACACGACCTCTCACTGCCTCCACCATTGAAGTGGTGCGCCGGCGAGGACACCGCCCCCGATGTGTCTCCGGTGTCCATGCCTATTCAATGCCGAAGACACGTGACTGGACGGGAAGGGACGGATATCTACTACGCCCATTCAATGTCGTTGTCCATCCGTCTGCCACCATTAAGCAGGCTTGCCGGCCGAGAAACCCACTTTGGCATGGCGAATTGACGTACCCGGAGGCCTGAGATCCCCGGACGCCTGACATCACCGGAATCCACTATATAAAGGCGGCCACACCCAGCTAACTCCACACCACAACACTAGCCCCTCCACATCCTCCTGCCTTACACTGCATCTACCATGACCGCCAGCGGGAAAGCACTATGGGACAGTTTGTCGCCCGAGATGAAGCACGTGGTGGCCGCCCTTGCCGCCACCTGGCATAGCCGCCGTGCCAGGCGGATCGAGGTCGGCTTGCCGACCAGCTCACCCGAGGTGTCTGATGACGATGATGGAGACGGGCTCCAACGACTCTGCCCCGACTCTCGCGCCTCCTGTGCACGCCGGCTTCACCATGGAGCAGGAACAGGCGTAGTTCAATGCCGCCATGGCGGAGGTGCAGCTTGCATCGGCGCTGTCGGTGTCAAAACCGGTGGATCTCGGGTAGGGGGTCCCGAACTGTGCGTCTAGGTGGATGGTAACAGGAGACAAGGGACACGATGTTTTTACCCAGGTTCGGGCCCTCTCGATGGAGGTAAAACCCTACTCTTGCTTGATTGATATTGATGATATGGGTAGTACAAGAGTGGATCTACCACGAGATCAAGGAGGCTAAACCCTAGAAGCTAGCCTATGATATGATTGTTGTAATGGTTGTTCGTCCTACGGACTAAAACCCTCCGGTTTATATAGACACCGGAGAGGGCTAGGGTTACACAGAGTCGGTTACATTGGTAGGAGATCTACATATCCGTATTGCCATGCTTGCCTTCCACGCCAAGGAAAGTCCCATCCGGACACGGGATGAAGTCTTCAATCTTGTATCTTCATAGTCTTGGAGTCCGGCCGATGATGATAGTCCGGCTATACGGACACCCCCTAGTCCAGGACTCCCTCAGTAGCCCCCGAACCAGGCTTCAATGACGATGAGTCCAGCGCGTACATTGTCTTCGGCGTTGCAAGGCGGGTTCTCCTCCAAATTTCACATGCTTGCCGAATAGTGTCCGGCTTCCTTACAACTGTCGCGCTCCTTGGCTTCCACGCCCAATAATGGCCCTCCTCCACGTGTCGCACGAATGCAAAAGGCCAGGGTATTTTTATATTTTACCCCCTAGCTACGCAAATAATCTGCCTATAAGAGAGGCAAGAATCCAGATCCAAATCACACCATCTTCCTTCCGCGAGTACTCATCGGAGTGCTCCTGACCAAAAATCCATTCTATCATGGACCGTCGACGCGGCTCCTCCTCTCGTGCTCCCAGCCCGCTGCCAGGAGATTGGAGGAGATGTTCGGTTCCGCACAACGAGATGGTGACGCTCCAAGCGGAGGGATACCTTCCTCCGGCCTTCATGGTCCCGGTTCGAGCCGGGCTGGCCACCTACAAAGGTGGAAAGCAAGCGGAGGCCACCCCTAGTCCCTCTAAAGGAGAGCGGGTGTGCTTCGTCCCTGATCTAACAAGGGGGCTCGGGTTTCCCATACACCCGTTTCTTCGGGGGCTTCTGGAGTTCTACGGACTCCAGCTTCATCACCTCACGCCCGCCTCCATTCTGCACATTGCGGGTTTCGTAGCTCTTTGTGAGCTGTTTTTGGGCATCGAGCCCCATTTCGCGCTGTGGAAGAGATTGTTTTGCCTCGTACCCCGTTCTCACAAGGGGTCAATATATCAAGTGGGCGGAGCCGAAATATGGCGCATCGCCGGGACCGGATATCTATCCGGAACCCCAAAGAAGGCGTCCGAAGACTGGCCTTCGGAATGGTTTTATGTAGAAGATGCTCCACTGCCGGACCCAGTTCGGATCGGCCTCCCGGAGTTCAGCAAGGCTCCTCTGAAGAAACGCCCAAGTTGGCGCCCGCGAAGCCCTCAACAGGAGGAAGACAGGAGCGTCCATTATTTGATGGGCTGGATAAGGTTGCTGGCCCATTCCGGATTGACCATGATTGAAGTCATCGCCACGTGCATTATGCGAGGGGTGCAACCGCTCTAATATAGGGGCCACCCCATGTGGGATTTCAACGGGGAGAATGATGCCACCCGTCATGGCCGCAAGGGGCCGGGATCGGCCGCAGATCTGGTGAAGATTCTGTCCGGCCTGTACAAGGGGGAGAAGGAGGACTTTCTCCAGACGAGCCCATTGAATGGTTTCTCCATGAATAACCCTCGGAGCTGGGTAAGCGGACATTTATTTACCCGACCCATGCTTTCAAAGTTAAGTACCTTACTTTATGATTTTGACGCAGGAACTGCGTCGGGATGTGGAAGGCATACATAGTCCGGCTCCACAACCCGAGGATCCGGGAAGATCCCTTGATCCGGCTTCCGAAGAGGATCCGGACATAAAGGTGGAGCTAATTGACGGGGTGTTCCACTAACTCAGCATGGACAATGCTCTAGTCGCCATTACGGCTGACTACCCTGGCCTATCTCCGGCTTCCCAGGCAATTATGACCGGAGTCCTGACACCATTACTTCATCCTTGCGTAGTTCTGACCACCGTATACAACAGTGTTTTGCAGGAGGTGCCTTCAGGGCGGGAAGCCGAACCCGCGGCGGCTGACCAACAAGGGTCAGTCCGGCCCCGCAGGCGGAAGAGGGGTGCGGTGCGAATCGAAACGTCACTGCAACGGTATAGTTCACGACCGTTGTTTAGGAAAAAGATTCCTAGGAGGTGTATTAATGCTCATGACTTTTCCAGGAGAAAGAGTGCTCGCCGAACTGTGCCCGGAGAGGTTGCCAACCAAGCCTCCACCAGCCAGGCTCCAACGCCTGGTCCGGAGGAGGAGAACGCAAGGCGCGAGCCGGATACTCCTCCAACGGAGGATGCTGACAGGCTGTCCGCCACCAGGTCTGAGGTGGAGAGCGCCATGAATCATATGCGCCGCCGGACAGTTCTTTGTGACGCGTGTTTCTCCTCAGAAGCGTTGAATGCCTTTAACGCGGGAGACGCGCACCTTCGTGCCGCTCAAGATGGTTTAACCAGAGCCACGAAGCAGTATGTAAAAGACATACGGGTAAGAGATTTTAATAGCTGTATATGCCAGTAGCCCCCGAGACTTAAAGTAGTTAAAAAATAACTGATTTAAGGCTCATTTAATATGCAGGATCTTACAGAGAAGAATACCCAATTGTCCCAGGAGCTACAAGAGTGCAAGGCCCAACTTGAGGCCGCACTAGCTGCCGTAGGAGGAGACATAGAGACCCCCCTGGTAACACATTATTCCAAAAATATAAGCGGTGTGCGGCGTGCGTATAAGTCTGACAATGATATTGCAGATGTTGCCGGACTTGATCCGGACAAGCAACAGCTACTGCGCCAGCTCAAGGCCGGCGAGAGGGTGCTTATGAAGGTGCAGCAGGAGAGGAACAAACTCCAAGACGCCCACACCCAGCTTGGAGAAGAGCTAAAAGGTGTTCGGGCTGAGCTGTCTGGCTCCGTGAAGGAGAATCAGCGGCTTCGTCGCGGAATCTATAGTAAGTGCTTGAGCAAACTCTTTTGAAAAGAAGAGTTCGGCGAGGAAGTCAATTGACAGAATTATGTCTGTAGGTGTGCTCACAGGTCGCCCTGCGGAGGAAATGCCCGGTTCAACGGGTGACCAACTTCCCGAGCTGGTGCAACTGCTCGAACGTGTTCGGCAGGCGATGAGTGGCGTCGTCCAGGCCTTATGGCCGTCCGTCTCCCTACCCGAGGGCCTTGGAGAGCTTGCGGAGAAGCTTCAGGGAGTACGACAACGCTTCCGTTTATATGAAGATATCGGCCTGCCGTCAAGGTGCTAGGGAGGCCTGGGCCATGGTGAAGACGCGGTACAAGAAGGCGGATCCAAACCACATGGCTGAGGTCGGACCTGTGGGGCCTAATGGGAAGGAGATCCCTATGAGCTTAGTGTACGGCCAAGTAGAGTTGGCCGCTAAGTATTCCCAACGGGACTGTAAATTAGACAGCCTGTTAGACGGGATTGAGGAGGGGTACAGTCAGTCAATTTGACGATGTATTTAAAATGACATGTAAAATGCCTTCTAGCCGAATTGTAGATCGTTTGTCTTTGCCGACCTTTTCGCTTTGACCTCGGGACCCTAGAGTCCAGAGTGTGTCCGAATACCTTCTCGGTTATGAAAAAATCGGGGCATGCATGGAGACCAGGCATAGGGGTCATTAGTGCTTTATCAGACAAGTGCCCAACTAGTTATGTTATATTACATGGTTAGTAAGAAACATCTTCTAGGGAGAATAGTTCCGTTAAGGGTTCCTTTCCCTGGGAGGCATGCCCTAAAGTGCATGTCCGGACTGCGAAAAGAGCAGGAAAACATCTGGGGGCAGATAATAAAATAGGTAAAAAATCATCTTTCAAGTCACCGACCGAATATTCCCTTAAGAACGCTAGCTTTCGGCTTCACCCAGTCTGAGGTACACATCCGGCTGACCCGGCAGTAACAATCGCAGAGGTGCTCCCTTTACCTCCTAGCCGAACAATCGGGAACGTAGGGGTAAGCACAGGAGCCAGGCAATCCAGCTTGGCCAAAACTTAAGTCATATCGATGCATATAATGGTGAATAAACAGTACATGCGGAAGTTTGACACATGTGTTGGGCATGAGGCCCGTATAAGTAAGCTTCTGTTAAAGAAGCCCCCAGGTATAATGAGTGCGGGTAGCACATCAAGTGTGTGCGAACAATGTGCAAATTGGCCCTCCAGGGCTTTATGAAAAAAGTGGGATAAAAGAGAGAAAAAAGGCAAGTGAAGTATAAAATGTGGACGGGGGAAGGAGACAAACTCTGAGTCCAGCGCTAGGCGTAGAATCTTCGGAGGCGGGCTGCGTTCCATGGGTTCGGCTCAAGTCGGTTGTCCGATGCGTTTCGCAGACGGTATGCTCTGCCGGTCAGGACTTGGTTGATGATGAAGGGACCTTCCCATTTGGGCTTGAGTTTGTCCTTTTTCTTGTCCAGCAGGCGTAGAACTAGTTCGCCAACATTGTAAGTTTTAGCCCGTACTTCTCTGCTTTGATATCTTCGAGCCTACTGTTGATAGAATGCGGAACGAGCCTTTGCCACATCGCGCTCCTCCTCTAATGCGTCCAAGCTGTCCTGCCGATCCAACTCGGCTTCTCTTTCTTCGTACATGCGTACTCGAGGTGAGTCATGAATTATGTCACAGGGCAAAACTGCCTCTGCGCCATATACCATAAAGAATGGTGTGAATCCGGTAGTACGGTTTGGTGTGGTCCGCAACCCCCAGAGTATGGAGTCGAGCTCCTCTACCCAGTGCGTGTTAGATTCCGTAAGGGACCGCACTAGTCTGGGCTTGATGCCGCTCATTATTAGACCATTTGCTCGCTCAACTTGACCGTTGGTTTGAGGATGATAGACTGAAGCGTAGTCGAGCTTAATGCCCATATTTTTGCACCAGAGTTTAACCTCGTCGGCCGTGAAGTTCATGCCGTTATCGGTGATGATGCTGTGGGGGACGCCATAACGGTGTACTACCCCGGATATGAAGTCTATCACTGGTCCGGATTCGCCCGTTTAACTGGCTTGGACTCTATCCATTTGGTGAATTTGTCCACCATGACCAATAGGTACTTTTGCTTGTGGGTTCCCCCTTTAAGGGGTCCAACCATGTCAAGCCCCCAGACCGCGAACGACCAAGTGATGGGTATAGTTTTGAGGGCGGTGGGTGGCATTTGGCTCTGATTAGCAAAGAGCTGACAATCGACGCATCGTTGGACTAAGTCCTGAGCATCTGCCCGGGCCGTCGGCCAATAAAATCTTGTACGGAAGGCCTTGCCTACGAGGGCCCGAGCTGCAGCGTGGTGCCCGCCTAGTCCGGCGTGAATTTCAGCCAGAAGGTTTCGCCCTTCCTCTTCGGAGATGCACCTTTGAACGACTCCGGTTGTGCTTTTCTTATAAAGTTCTCCCTCGTGGACCTTGTAGGCTTTAGATCGCCGAACTATGCAGCGGGCCTCATTTTGGTCTTCGGGAAGTTCCTGCCTAATTAAGTAGGCTAGGAATGGTTCTGTCCACGGGGCAATTACCGCCATTATTTCCTGGGCTGAAGGTGTTATTTCATCGGCTGAACCGCCGATTATGTCAGATTGTTCTATGTTGGGTGGTGCGGTTGCTTCCGGGTTGTTATTTCCGGACTCCTATTCCCATAGTACGGATGGCTTAAAGAGCCGTTCCAGGAAGATGTTTGGAGGGACAACATCGCGTTTCGCGCCGATGCGTGCCAACACGTCGGCTGCTTGGTTATTATCCCGTGCTACGTGGTGGAATTTGAGTCCTTCGAACCGAGCTGACATTTTTAGGACAGCGTTACGATAGGCTGCCATTTTCGGATCCTTGGCGTCAAAGTCTCCATTTACTTGGGATATTGCAAGGTTTGAATCCCCGCGCACCTCTAGGCGTTGAATACCCATGGAGATTGCCATCCGGAGACCATGTAGGAGGGCCTCGTATTCAGCTGCATTGTTGGAGTCCGTGTACATTATCTGAAGTACGTATTGGACTGTGTCTCCGGTTGGGGACGTCAATACGATGCCAACCCCCAAGCCGGCCAACATTTTGGTGCCGTCGAAATGCATAATCCAATTGGAGTATGCGCCGTACTCTTTAGGGAGTTCGGCTTCAGTCCATTCAGCGACGAAGTCAGCCAAGACTTGCGACTTTATAGCTCGCCGAGGTTTATAAGTTATGTCAAATGGTAAGAGCTCAATGGCCCATTTTGCAATCCTGCCCGTCGCGTCGCGGTTGTTTATAATGTCGTTGAGGGGTACTTCGGAGGCCACTGTTATCGAACACTCTTGAAAGTAGTGTCGCAGCTTCCGGGATGCCATAAACACCGCGTACGCTATCTTTTGATAATGCGGGTACCGGGACTTGCATGGAGTTAAGACAGTGGATACGTAGTACACTGGCTTTTGAAGAGGGAATTTGTGTCCTTCTGTTTCTCGTTCGACGACGAGGACCGCGCTGACAACTTGGTGTGTTGCCGCGATATATAATAACATTGGTTCGCCCATGTTAGGCGCGGCCATGACCGGATTTGTTGCCAGTATGGCCTTTATTTCTTCGAGTCCGGCCGTGGCGACATCCATCCACTCGAAGTGTTCGGTGCGCCTGAGGAGGCGATAGAGGGGCAAAGCCTTTTCTCCTAAACGGGAGATGAAGTGGCTTAGAGCTGCCACGCATCCAGTCAATTTTTTTATTTGTTTGAGGTCTTTTGAAATATCCAGTTGTGACAGAGCTCGGATCTTGGCTGGGTTTGCTTCAATTCCTCTACCGGATACAATGAAGCCTAGGAGCTTTCCGGCTGGTACGCCGAAAATGCATTTTTCCGGGTTCAGCTTTATGTCATATGCTCGGAGGTTAGCGAATGTGATCCTCAAATCGTCTACTAGAGTTTCGACCTGTTTGGTCTTGACGACCACATCGTCTACGTATGCCTCTACTGTTTTGCCGATCTGGGTAGCCAGACATGTCTGAATCATGCGCTGATATGTTGCGCCGGCGTTTTTGAGTCCGAAGGGCATCGTGTTGAAGCAGAATGGTCCATATGGAGTAATGAATGCCGTTGCGGCTTGGTCCGCCTCCGCCATCTTGATTTGATGGTAGCCGGAGTATGCGTCAAGGAAGCACAATGAATCGTGCCTAGCATCGATTATTTGATCGATGCGGGAAGGGGGAAAGGATCCTTTGGACAAGCCTTATTGAGGTCTTTAAAATCGACACATAGGCGCCAAGATTTGTCCTTCTTTGGTACCATTACCAGGTTTGCTAGCCAGTCCGGATGTTTGATGTCTCTGATGAATCCGGCTTCCAATAGTTTGGCTAGCTCCTCTCCCATTGCCTGTCTTTTCGGTTCGGAAAATCGCTGAAGAGCCTGTTTGACTGGATTGAATCCTTTTAGGATGTTTAGGCTGTGTTCTGCCAATCTACGTGGGATTCCTGGCATATCTGAAGGGTGCCAGGCAAAGATGTCCCAATTCTCCCGAAGGAATTCTCGCAGTGCGGCGTCTACATCAGGGTTTAACTGTGCCCCAATGGTGGCCGTCTTTGTTGGGTCTGTTGGATGGACTTGGAATTTGACTATTTCGTCCGCTGGTTTAAAAGAGGTGGACTTGGACCTCTTATCGAGTATCACATCATCCCTGTTCACCGTGGAGCGCAGCGCCGTGAGCTCCTCTGCCGCTAAGGCTTTGGATAGTGCCTTTAGGGCTAGTGCGGCTGTCTTGTTTTCGGCGCGGAGTGCTGTGTCTGGATCACTGACAAGAGTGATTATTCCGCTGGGCCCGGGCATCTTAAGCTTCATGTACCCGTAATGGCGTATGGCTTGAAAAATTGTGAATGCCTCTCGTCCTAATATAGCGTGATATCCGCTGCTGAACGGGGCCACTTGGAACGTGACCTCCTCAGACCTGTAATTGTCCGGCGAGCCGAACACCACATCAAGTGTGATTTTTCCTGTGCAGCGTGCTTCCCGGCTAGGGATTATTCCCCTAAAGGTTGTGCTACTTCGCTCAATGCGGCTCCAGTCTATTTCCATTTTTTGAAGGGTTTCCTCGTAGATGAGGTTTAATCCGCCGCCGCCATCCATGAGTACCTTGGTAAGACGAAAGCCGTCCACTATTGGACTGAGGACCAATGCGGCTGGTGCTCGGGCTGTTCGGAATTTAGGTTCGTCGCTGGCGTTGAAGGTGATGGCCATGTCACTCCATGGATTTGTTGTTGCTACTTGGTAGACTTCGGCGAGGCTGCGGATTGTTCGTTTCCGCAGATTATTTGATGCGAAAGTCTCGAAGACTGTTGACACCGTACTGGTACTGTTGGAGTGGTTCTCCGGGGCTAGAAGCTCTTCGCCACTCTTGGCCACCAGCCGCAGTATCCAACATGCTCGAAGGCTATGTGTTGGAGTGGCGCCTTCTGTACTATGAATTTTACAGGGTCCGCTGAGCCATCCCTCCAGTACGGTTCCGTGCCCTTTATGGGGTTTTTGCTTCTTGGTTTTTGTACCTGGTGCCTGAGTATGATGCACCCTTTTGTTTCGGACTAGGCTTGTATTCGGAGCCGGATTGTCCTAAAACTTAGTTTCGGTTTTCCAGAAACTCTCCATTGCACAGTACTTTCGTACTATGGACGCCAGGTCGGCGAAGCGTGTAATTTCACGACGACTTACGATGTTCAAGATTCCCTTGTCCGTGCAATTATTGCAGAAAATTGAAATTGCGTTTTCCTCACGGCAGTCTTTTATCCTGTCCATAACCAGGAGGAATCTAGCCCAGTAATGATGTACTGTTTCAGCGGGCTCTTGCCGGATTTGAGATAGATCGCATATATTTGGGCGGGTGGGTGGAATTGAGTCCGGAACCCTACCCACCTCGAGGCTCAAGGGCCGGAAAGTTTCCAAATTTGGAAGCTTGGATTGCTGGACGTTGTCCAACGAGTCTAGTCCGATGCCTGACTTTAGGTTCAGTGCTTGATTGACGCCCGTTCCTCCGCGGAAATCCGGCATGGAGGGTTCGAGAGTCCGGACATAACTAGTTTTTAATATAGAAGAGGAGCCGCCGCTTTGTTCCCCTACCACCGCAACATGATGGGTAACCTGGGGAGAGTTAATCTCTCTCAGATTGGTTTTAAGCCCAATCTGATTGTAGTCTGTAGCGACTCCCAGGGCGGCAATGCGATCCAAGAGCTCGTTTACAGAAGAGAGTTCCATTGGATCCAGCTGCTCGGCGAATTCCGAGTTGACGTGAAGATTGCTTTCGATGACCCGAGAGGTCATCGTCGAAGCGGTGGCTGAACAGGCAGTCATGAGAAAACCACCTAGCCGGATAGTTTGGCCGGCGGCCAAAGCTCCTTTGGCGATGGTACCGTCTTTAAATACGGGAAGAGGCATCCTTCCTGATCGAGATGGCACAAAGGAACTCTCAATGAAAGCACCAATGTCGGTGTCAAAACCGGTGGATCTCGGGTAGGGGGTCCCAAACTGTGCGTCTAGGCGGATGGTAACAGGAGACAAGGGACACGATGTTTTTACCCAGGTTCGGGCCCTCTCGATGGAGGTAAAACCCTACTCCTCCTTGATTGATATTGGTGATATGGGTAGTACAAGAGTGGATCTACCATGAGATCAAGGAGGCTAAACCCTAGAAGCTAGCCTATGGTATGATTGTTGTAATGGTTGTTCGTACTACGGACTAAAACCCTCCGGTTTATATAGACACCGGAGAGGGCTAGGGTTACACAGAGTTGGTTACAATGGTAGGAGATCTACATATCCGTATTGCCATGCTTGCCTTCCACGCCAAGGAAAGTCCCATCCGGACACGGGATAAAGTCTTCAATCTTGTATCTTCATAGTCTTGGAGTCCGGCTGATGATGATAGTCCGGCTATCCGGACACCCCCTAGTCCAGGACTCCCTCAGGCGCCTTTGTCGTCTTTCCAGCAGGCGCATGAGGAACAACAGTACAATATATTCCTCCTGGAGTAGCACCGGTTTGCGGAGGGCCAGATCTACGACGAGCGCACAAGCAATGAAGCTGTGGCGGCCATGGCTGTGACGAACCCCAACTTCGTGGCGGAGCAGCGCGCCATCTACGATGCCGTCCGCGCTCAAGTCATGCTCGTCAGGAAGCGGCTGCCATAGAGGCGTAGCTTCAGGCGATCGTGGAGGAGAATAATGCCAGTTGCGCCTCCTACGCGCTGCCGACAGACCATCAGCCGACCCGATGGGACGAAGACAGCACCGACGCCACCATTTCCATCATGGACCTCACGTCCACCGGTGACCTACAGGTCGCAAACTCCTTCGAGGATGAGTAGGCCACGGGAGGCGGCGGTGTCTTCTGTCCCATGTGGGCTAGTCCGTCTCCCGTGTTCTACTCTTCCTTGCCAGAGACCGCACGTTTCCTTCATCGGTCTTATCGCTGGTGCTCATGGACACGACAAAAGGAGGACAACATGGGCTTGGACGCTGATCGCCACCACTATAGGATAGGTTTTGGGGCGGTATTTTTTTGTTCTAAATGTTCGAAGTGTAGTTAAATCCGTCGTGTTTGCACTACTAGGAAAATGCTTATACATAGAAGTTTAGCAGTACCGTTTTTTGGGCCCCACGCTACTGGTAATTTGCAATAGCGCTGGTTACAAAGCGTGCTACTGGTATGGCTTAGCAGTAGCGTTGGTTAGCACGGGCAACACTGCTGTTATGTGGGTTGCAGGGCCAAAACGGAAGCCCACTTAGCTGTAGCGTGGCCTGTCCACCAACGCTACAACTAGTGGGCTTAGCAGTAGCATCAACCCATACGCAACGCTACTACTATGCCACAAGAAAACCCTGTGCGGCCCCCGCCCACCCGCACCCCTTACTTCCGATCAATTCCCTCCGCCCGACACCGTCGCGGTTAGGGTTTCGCCCGCCGCCGCCACCGCGCGCCACCTCCCGCCGCCGCCGGTAAAGATCCTCCCCCCTCTCACCGCCCCGATCTGTGCTGCCCGCGTGGTCTCGCTGGCCGCCTACCCACTCCCCCTGCTGCCCCAACTCCGCCGCCGCCCCCACTCCGACCGGCTCGGATCCTCACTATCCGATGACGAGAGAGACGTTGAGAGCCCTGCTCCTCAAACCCATGTATTACATCACTCCCTAGTTGTTGTAGGTTAGGGTAGATATGAAGTACTATGGTACGTTATGCTAGCATTAGAGTTTATCAGTGAACATAGGATGTGGTAGATCAGATGCTAGTGGCACACTTTTGGTAGTATGCTAGGTTTTGCTTGTCGTAGGCAATGATGATGTTCTTGTTGTGGTAGATGCACATGCTTTTCATGTCGATTTCGATGCTAGTACGGTACTATGTTGAGCTTCATGACTAGTCGATGCTAGTTTGCTATGCTGGTTTGCATGTTGACCTTGATGATCATACCATGCTAGGTTGCTACATGTGGTTGCTAGATCTATTGATCTTGTTTAACTAGTACTAATGCTAACTGAAAAGGATCGAGATGGACCTAGAGGGGGGGGTGAATATATAGGTAAAATTACAAATTTTAATTATTACTTAGCAATTTTAGGCAATAATGCAGAATATGAAAGTGAGCCTAACAATTGCAAGTATGATGCTAAGAGATAAGCAAGGTAAACAAGTAACATAAGTATGTGAGTAAGCAAGCACAATATGATATACGTAAAGACTAAGAGACAAGTAACTACAAGTAGCAAGTTAGGGTTAGGAATAACCGCAACTCTGAGAGACGAGGATGTATGCTGATGTTCACTTCCCTGGAGGGAAGCTACATCATCATTAGAGAGGTGGATGTTACCATGAAGGCACACCAACGCCACGAAGGCTCACCCTATTCTCCCTTTGATACAACACCACGAAGGCGTTTCTCAACCACTAGTGGTAGACCTTGGGGTGGTCTCCAAACCCTCACAAACTTTCCGGGGGTAATCACAATGGTCGATTCCTGTCCAAATGACTCCAACAACCTAGGAGTATCCAACCTCCAAGAGTAAAAAGAACGATGGGGAAAAGCTCAAGACTTGCTCAAATCACGAAATCCTTTGGTGCAAAGATGGGGAAGGAGTGGATCTCACTTGAGTGGACAACTTCTCTCAAATGCTCTCAAATCCCTTAGGGATCTAAGATTTGGTGTAGGAGTTTGAGAGAGAGAGAGAGAGAGAGAGAGAGAGAGAGAGAGTGAAAAGTGTTCTTGAGAAAGTTCAAAGTGAATGGTCAAACCTCCCACGGGATAGGTGAGAGGTATATATAGTATCCCTCAATAGGTGGCCGTTGGGGCCAATATGAGTGCAGCAGCCGTCGGACGTCCGAGACATACCGGATGTCCGAGGCCACAGCATACACTGGACGTCCGATAGGGACCGGAAGTCTGACGATTTAGCACTGCATAGGAAGTACCGGACACCCGGTGGATACCGGACGTTCGAGGCCTCAGCAGACACCGGACGACCGACAGGGACCAGAAGTTCGACGATTTAGCTTTGTGGAGAAGGTACCGGACGTCCGACGATTTAGTTATGACAAGGAAGTGTTGGACGTCCAGTGGACATCAGAAATCCGACGCTTTGGCTCTGTGAAGGAAATGTCGGACATCCGGTAGACACTAGAAATCCGACTTTTGACTCTGTATAAGAAGTACCGGACGTCCGGTGAATACCGTCTGTCCGACATGTGTCGGTCATCCGACAGAGACAGGGTTCAGAAGATGAGTGTTTAAGGAATATCACTTGAGCAAGACTTTTGTGAGACCCCATGTTTCCCTCTTAATAGTGTGGGATCCCTATACTCAAGAACAAACATAAAAGGGCCTAAGCTAGTAGACTTGTTTCTTCGTTCTTAAGGAAGATAAATATTTCCGTAGTCATAATCCATAAACACGATCCCAAGGGGACTAAAACCTGAGATATACTTGGCAAACTCTGTTAGTCCCCTAGGTGTATATTGCCATCAACATCAAAATACGATTAAGGGCATGATTGCACTTTCAATCTCCCCCTTTTTGGTAGTTGATGACAATATACACATAGTACAAAATGACTAAGGTTGTTCTATACTAAAGACAGATTTGTTGAAGAGCATTTCACGGCCTAGATGCACAAATATGAAAAGCCCCCCCTCACAGTGATAATCATTAAAATCATATGAGCAAAAAATCATAAAATCTCCTCATACATTCAGTCATAGATAAGGTCATACACCCACTCAAAGCATAATGGTTCAACAACAAAGACGAGTCTTAACATAGATAGAACAATACTAGTACTCCCCCTTGGCAGCAAGTACCGGAAAGGGGCAAAGCGGACACCCAAAACATCATAGATCATCATCATCATCATCATCATCATCATCATCATCATCATCATCATCGTCAGGAGCTCCACTTCCACCCGCCTCGTCGAAGAAATCAGCGCACTCGGGCCCTAAAGGAAAGCCAAAATCTGAAGGAGGAGCTGCCGGAAGACGCTCATCATCACTAACATCGGTAGCCCCAGAGTCACGCAGACGAGACTTCAAGGCATTCTTGGACGTGATCATCCGAGTGACTACATCATGGTTTTGTGTGCAGTTGAAGGTAAACGCCTTCATCATGGGAGAGTGGGCCTTTCCAAGAAACCGAGCAAAACACCCAAAGGATGCAGAGTTGGAAGTAGTAGGATGAGATCTAGCAGCCGACCTACGAGCAGGGGCAGACTTGGAGGAACCCTTGGGAGCCCAATCGTCAGCCATGTGAGGAGGAATAGTCCACTTCTCATGCACATGAGTTCGTTCAAGAGAGAATGGAGCAACACTCTCAAGGAGAGCTTGAATAAATGGAGCATGAAGGAAATCTTGCTTGTACTGAAAGCTAGCAAGACGGATTTGATGCCACAAAAAAATGAGGGGCATTGATCTTTCCTTTGGGAGACTCATAGAGGCGAGACATGAGATCAATGCAATAACTATTGCAAGATCCCTTGTCACCCATCTTGGGATATATCGTGCGTATGACACATTGATAGATGATGTAGAGTGGAGATCTCCAAATAGAAACTTGATTCAGATCCTTCAACTTATCTTCCTCAGAGAGATCAGGCAGCTCTTTGAGAAGATAGCCACAAGCCTCAACAACTTTAGGTTTGTGGTTTGGATCACCCTTGTGGATCTTGAATCCAATGTCAGGAAAGCCAAGGGCAGCGACAAACTGAGCATAAGTGGCAGTAAGCTCGATGTCAGAAGTCATCCAGGTACGGTCTTGTCAGGACCAAAGAAGCATGTGGCATAAAACTAATGGATAGCGGCATTGTTAAAGTCATGTTGAAATGCAAATGGAGGGGCAAGACCGGACGGCTCAATGAGATCAATAGCACCAGGGTACTTCACGGGATGAGCCTGAATGTGCTCCAAGTCAATGAAGTGGTGCAGAGAGAGTCCCTTTGGGAGGACAACAGAGATGTAGATATCTGCCTGAACATTTGTGCAAAAACGTTGATCCATAGAGTCTTGAACCACCTCACATTGATCAACATCGTGCCGGAACTTAAGATGTGTAGCTTGGTCACTTTGGTGGAACCCTTGAGGACACGCCCATGAAGTTGAGGGTCCTCAAGAGGGATGCGATGACCATCCGCATTTGGCTGATCTGGAGGAGGAGCAGGCATGTAGGTGGCCCTTAGAGAACCACGGGGGCGGGACGAAACAACCACATGAACACCATGCTCCTCATCTTCCATCTCCTCTTCATAATCAGATCCCTCGGAAGAGGATGACTCCTTGATCACAGGATGTTTCCCAGCATGCTTGCGCAGAAGTTGATGCTCTTGAGAGTCATCAGAGACACCACGACGAGAAGCTGAAATCAAAGACATTTGACAAGGAAGTTTTGCACAATGAGCCCCTGCGAGGGATGGAGATAGGAACACAGATAATCGGACAAGGAAATGCACCCCCGGTATTCTTGTGAGCGGTATGTTTGGTTTTCCCCATCGTGAGAAGAATCACACCTGGGAGATTATCCAAGATAGAAAAGGGGATCACTACTATGCACGGTTACGAATGACGAGAGAACCAGAGGAATGGACAGGGAAGTACCAAATCAGCACAAGGAAGGAGGGACTTGACAGAGAGAAGCGTTGGGGGCGCGTCGATGCGGCTCCCCCAGCGATGGTGAGCGAGAACCACCTCCTGGCGGCGCGGAGGCATACACAGACACGAGGTGGGGAGGGGATAAGATAGGGAAACTACTCGGTCTGGCCGTCCCCAAAATTTATATGGGTCGCGAGTTTTATCGGACGATCGATAGAGGTCGGACGTCTGGGGACTGATGTAAGTGCCAAGCGGTGGACGACTGAAGAATCTCAAACATCTGAGGCCTGGGGAGGAAATGGGATGTGCATGATTTCTTCACAGCGACCGGACATCCAAGCAATATCGGACGACCAGAAACTGGGAGTCATCGGACGTCCGAGAAATGTCGGACGACCGGTGGCAAAAGTTTTGATAGACAGCGCTTAGAAGTATCTAAATGAACCAAAATACAAGAATGGGTAAATGAAAGAAATATACGGGCAATCAAACATAAAAGATACCACATGATTAGCAACTAGACACACATGTTATGGACCCCAAGCATGATTGGACACCCCTCCTACGAGGTGAGCCGGTGGCTAAAGGCCACCATGTGTGAGTATATGTGTTGTGATGCCGCGAAGATATTGTCCTTCGGCTCAATAACACTACTCCATTATTTGAACTATCGTAGTTTGAGGAACATGGTAACTTTGAGTGTTTGTTCTTTTTATGCATTATATAGGGTGAGAGAACTCATGAGTTGAGTGTCTCCCCCTAAACATATCCTACATCAAGACAAGACATGAAGGAAATGCATGCATGGGTACTAGATTTCACATAATGTTGTCAAGCTCCAAGATACCAAGTTCACGCCTAAGTTGACAAACCTTGCTTCATCCAATGGTTTGGTGAAAATGTCTGCAAGTTGCATATCTGTACCAACATGAGCAATATTAGTGTCACCCTTTCCTATAGGTGATACCGTAATCCTTCAAAGAATGCCTCATCCATAGTAATTGAGTTGCACAACTGGCGGCTATTCAGCTTCGGTGGTGGAGAGGGAGACACAATTTTGCTTCTTCGAGGACCAACTTATTACCAAGGAGCGTCCAAGAAATTGACATGCACCGGAGGTGGACTTCCGTCCCACTTTGTCTCCAACCCAATCCGCATCCGTGTACCCAATGAGATCAAACTTGGCATCCTTGGGGTACCATAGACCCAACTTTGGGGTGTGAACTAGGTATCTAAGAATATGCTTAACCGCTTTATGATGACTTTCCCTAGGGGAAGCTTGAAATCTAGCACACATGCATACACTGAACATGATGTCTGGTCTAGATGCACAAAGATAAAGCAATGAACCAATCATAGAGCGGTAAAGAGATGGGTCAAAAGGGATACTATTTGTGTCTTCAGTGAGTACAATTTTTGTTGGCACGGGTGTCTACATGGGCTAGCATTTGTCATGTCAAACTTCTCTAGAATATCCTTGAGGTATTTTGTTTGAGACAAGAAAATTCCTTCTTGAAATTGTTGAATTTGAAATCCGAGAAAGAATTTCAAGTCCGCATTGAGTGACATTTCAAAGTTCTTGGTCATGGAAGCCGCAAACTTCTTGCACAAATGAATGTTAGGAGAACCAAGAATGATGCGTCTACATAGATTTGGCACAAGATCAAATCACCCTTTTCCCTCTTAGTAAAAAGAGTGGGATCGATCACCCCTCTCACAAAACCATCATCAAGTAGAAACTTCTTAAGATGATCATACCAAGCACAAGGTGCTGGTTTGAGGCCATACAAAGCCTTGTGAAGTTTATACACATAGTCTTTGTGATCGGGATCAATGAACCCAGGTGGTTGTGATACATATACTTATTCTTGTAGAGGACCGTTAAGGAAAGTGTTGGGGAACGTAGTAATTTCAAAAAATTTCCTACGCACACGCAAGATCATGGTGATGCATAGCAACGAGAGGGGAGTGTTGTCCACTTACCCTCGTAGACCGAAAGCGGAAGCGTTAGAACAACGCGGTTGATGTAGTCGTACGTCTTCACGGCCCGACCGATCAAGCACCGAAACTATGACACCTCCGAGTTCTAGCACACGTTTAGCTCGATGACGATCCCTGGACTCCGATCCAGCAGGGTGTCGGGGAAGAGTTCCGTCAGCACGACGGTGTGGTGACGATCTTGATGTTCTACCGTCGCAGGGCTTCGCCTAAGCACCGCTACAATATTATCGAGGACTATGGTGGAGGGGGGCACCGCACACGGCTAAGAGATCAAGAAATCAATTGTTGTGTCTAGAGGTGCCCCCCTGCCCCCGTATATAAAGGAGCCAAGGTGGAGGGGGCGGCCGGTCAAGGAGGGCGCGCCAAGGGGGAGTCCTACTCCCACCGGGAGTTGGACTCCCTTCTTTCCTAGTTGGAGAAGGAGAAGGGGGGAAGGAGGAGGGAGAGGGGAAGGAAAGGGGGGGGGTGCCGCCCCCCTCTCCTTGTCCTATTCGGACTAGGGGGGGAGGGGCGCGGCCAGCCCTTGCCACCTCTCTTCCTCTCCACTAGGGCCCATGTAGGCCCATTAAGCCCCCCGGGGGGTTCCGGTAACCTCCCGGTACTCCGGTAAAATCCCGATTTCACCCGGAACAATTCCGATATCCAAATATAGGCTTCCAATATATCAATCTTCATGTCTCGACCATTTCGAGACTCCTCGTCATGTCCGTAATCTCATTCGGGACTCCGAACAAACTTTGGTACATCAAAACTCATAAACCCATAATATAACTGTCATCGAAACCGTGCGGACCCTACGGGTTCGAGAACTGTGTAGACATGACCTAGAACAGTTTTTGGTCAATAACCAATAGCGGAACCCGGATGCTCATATTGGCTCCTACATATTCTACATTGCTTTTGGCTTATAGTGATGTGCATTACCGAGAGGGCCCAGAGATACCTCTCCGACAATCGGAGTGACAAATCCTAATCTCGGAATACGCCAACTCAACATGTACCTTTGGGGACACCTGTAGAGCTCCTTTATAATCACCCAGTTACGTTGTGACGTTTGGTAGCACACAAAGTGTTCCTCCGATAAACGGGAGTTGCATAATCTCATAGTTATATGAACTTGTATAAGTCATGAAGAAAGCAATAGCAACATACTAAACGATGAAGTGCTAAGCTAATGGAATGGGTCAAGTCAATCACATCATTCTCCTAATCATGTGATCCCGTTAATCAAATGACAACACATGTCTATGGTTAGTAAAAATTGAAGGAAATATTCCCTAGAGGCAATAATAAAGTTATTATTTATTTCCTTATATCATGATAAATGTTTATTATTCATGCTAGAATTGTATTAACCGGAAACATAATACATGTCTGAATACATAGACAAACATAGTGTCACTAGTATGCCTCTACTTGACTAGCTCGTTGAATCAAAGATGGTTAAGTTTCCTAACCATAGACATGTGTTGTCATTTGATTAATGGGATCACATCATTAGGAGAATGATGTGATTGACTTGACCCATTCCGTTAGCTTAGCACTTGATCGTTTAGTATGTTGCTATTGCTTTCTTCATGACTTATACATGTTCCTATGACTATGAGATTATGCAACTCCCGTTTACCGGAGGAACACTTTGTGTGCTACCAAACGTCACAACATAACTGGGTGATTATAAAGGAGCTCTACAGGTGTCTCCGAAGGTACATGTTGAGTTGGCGTATTTCAAGATGAGGATTTGTCACTCCGATTGTCGGAGAGGTATCTCTGGGCCCTCTCGGTAATGCACATCACTATAAGCCTTGCAAGCAATGTAACTAATGAGTTAGTTGCGGAATGATGCATTACATAACGAGTAAAGAGACTTGCCGGTAACGAGATTGAACTAGGTATTGAGATACCGACGATCGAATCTCGGGCAAGTAACATACCGATGACAAAGGGAACAACGTATGTTGTTATGCGGTTTGACCGATAAAGATCTTCGTAGAATATGTAGGAGCCAATATGAGCATCCAGGTTCCGCTATTGGTTATTGACCGGAAACGTGTCTCGGTCATGTCTACATTATTCTCGAACCCGTAGTGTCCGCACGCTTAAGGTTTCGATGACAGTTTTATTATGAGTTTATGAGTTTTGATGTACCGAAGGAGTTCGGAGTCCCGGATGAGATCGGGGACATGACGAGGAGTCTTGAAATGGTCAAGACGTAAAGATCGATATATTGGATGACTATATTCAGACATCGTAAAGGTTCCGAGTGATTCGGGTATTTATCGGAGTACCGGAGAGTTACGGGAATTCGCCTGGGAGAAGTATTGGGCCTTATTGGGCCATACGGGAAAGAGAGAGGGGCTGCCTAGGGCAGGCTGCGCGCCCCCCAAGGCCTAGTCCGAATTGGACTAGGGGGAGGGGCCGCACCCCCTCCTTCCTTCCCTTCTCTCTTCCCCTTCCTTCTCTCCTACTCCTACTAGGAAAGGAGGAGTCCTACTCCCGGTGGGAGTAAGACTCCCCCTTGGGCGCGCCTCCTCCTCCTTGGCCGGCCCTCCTCCCCTTGCTCCTTTATATACGGGAGCAGGGGGTGTCGTGGTTCTAAGCATGACAGTAGAGTGGGGGTAGGTATGGAGAGGCAAGGTCCTAGCTATGGAGAGGTTGTAAACACAAGGGATGTACGAGTTCAGGCCCTTCTCGGAAGAAGTAATAGCCCTATGTCTCGGAGCCCGGAGGCGGTCGAGTGGATTATGAGTATATGAGTTACAAGGTGCCGAACCCTTCTGCCTGTGGAGGGGGTGGCTTATATAGAGTGCGCCAGGACCCCAGCCAGCCCACGTAGGAGAGGGTTTAAGGTGAGTTAAGTCTGGGGCGTTACTGGTAACGCCCCACATAAAGTGTCTTTACTATCATAAAGCCTACTTAATTACAGGCCGTTGCAGTGCGGAGTGCCTCTTGACCTCCTGGTGGTCGAGTGAGTCTTCGTGGTCGAGTCCTTCAAGTCAGTCGAGTGAGTCCCTCGTTGGTCGACTGGAAGGCGACCTCTTCTAAGGGTGTCCTTGGGTAAGGTACTTAGATCAGGTTCGTGACCCTACCCTAGGTACATGACCCCATCATTAGCCCCCGAATGGATTGAGGCTTCGAGTGAGGAAGGAGTTGATGTCGTTTCCGATTAACCTTTGCGCTCTGGTCGTGCATTGTTCTGGACCAAAGAATCTCTTCGTCGATGGTGAGCAACTTGTCTTCAGTCGACTCGATTCATTCTCTTCTTTCGTCGAGTGATCTTTCGGGCTTCGACAATCCCCGAGCGACGGATCGCGGGAAACCCCGCGTCTGACAGACTGATCTGCCGTTCGCGGATTCCGCGGGATGCGAAATTTGGGGACGCGCGCGAAGTGGAGCGGACCGCGGCGTTCGGATGGGACGGGACATAGATGCCTCGATCTCCGTGCCGCTTTCTTCGCCACGTATCCCGTCTGCATAACTGCTCCCGGATATGATTAGATCGACCGGGCCCACCTGTCATCCACTCGGAAGGGACCTTATAAATGCGCCCGGCGAGGATTTCTGTGTTGTGCCTCAGCATTCTCTCTCTCTCTCTGCTCCCTTCGTCCCCGTCCAGCGCGCTCGCTCTCGCCCTCGCACAACTTCCCTTCGCGCATCACGCCGGCAACCATGGCCAAGGAGAAGACGGCGGCGCTGGAACGTGCGAAGAAGGCGTCGGCATCGGAGAAGGCAAAGGGGAGATCTACCAGCCGCGGCGGATCCTCGTCCAGATCCCGCCTGCCGAAGGGCTGGGTCCAAGGAGACTGGATCCAGTCGACCATCACAGAGAAAGACCTCCTCGACATGGACAACGAGGGCTTGATCCCTCATGGAGCTGCGAGGCTTCCGGGGAAGGAGTGGCAGCCCCAGCCAGAAGAGGGTGAGTGTGTGCTCTTGGCCACCCATGTTGATCGTGGATTTTCTTTGCCGCCGAGTATTTTCTTCCGTGGCTTCTTGAACTTCTTTGGAGCGAAGCTCCACCACTTTACCCCAAATTCTATCGCCTATCTTGCCGCATTCGTGTCCATGTGTGAGGGTTTCCTGGGCTGTCGACCGCACTGGGGTTTATTCAAGCATATATTCACGTGTCGCTCTCAGACCGTGAAGAAGGCGAGCCCAGGTGATGAGAGAACCCGAGTCGTCCAAATGTGTGGGGGTCTGGGGATCCAGGTGAGGAATAAGAGCACCTTCCCGCCCATGACCTTTCTCGAGTCAGTCAGAGGCTGGCAATCGACTTGGTTCTACTGCCAGGACCAGTCGACGCCGGGGCAGTCGACTGGACTCCCTCAGTTTACCATGGACCGAGTGAACAAGCCCTCCTCTCTGAAGCTGATTCCGGAGGAGAAAGCTGACGTGAAGATGTTGATGGAGCGCGTGGCGCAGTTGGTTCGGGAGGGAGTGACGGGCATGGATCTCCTGGAGGTCTTCCTTAGGCGTCGCATCCAGCCCCTTCAGTTCCGGAGTCACTGCATGTGGTTGTACTATGGGACTGAAGACGAGACTAGAGTCCATCCAGAAGCAGTCGACGACGTCACTCTGGAAAGATGGATGGTAGCCGTTACCGGAAACAAGGATAACCCACGCGGAGCCAGAAGGATTCCTCCACTCGACCACAACAGCGATCCAAACAAGGTACATTTGCTCTGCTCTCCACTGTTCTTGTTCACATTCATTTCTGTTTATCCTGTCGAGTGGTCGATTGATCCTTGTCTTGAAATCTGCTAGGCTCTCACCGAACTGTACTCAATGCCCAATAGGGCACAAGCTCCGACTGAGGAGGGTGAGGCAAGTGGGGGCGAGAGCCAGGAAGAGGAGGAATGGGACTCAGACGTTGCAGAGGATGATGACGACGACGATGATGATGACGGTGATGAAGATGACGTTGAGGACGAGGAAGAAGAGGAGGAGGAGGTCGTACCACCGCGCTCAGAAAGGCGGTCGAAGCTTGTCCACGACCCCTCGACTGAACGTGGCAAGGGGGTTGCGACCGTTGTTCAGTCGACCAAGCGCCCTCGGACCACCTCTCTGGTGCCGACTGAAAAGGCGCCGAAGCAGCCCAGGGCGGCCCCGTCGAAGACGATTAAGCTCCTACCGAAGATGAAGGTGTCCATCCCTACCATATCAGGGTAATCGTGCTGTTTGAATCTTCTCATTTTGTGTGAACTTTGTCTCTGGTCGACGCTGAAGTTAGTCGACTGATCCTTTGGAGTTGCAGTGCTGCTACTTCTGAAACCTCAGCCCGGGCTGATGACCATGAGATGGAGGACGCGGCAACTTCGAAACCAGGTACTGTATTCTTAACGCCGTTCTTAGTCGACTGACTCGCGATCTCTGATCCTGATTCTTCTTTGTAGCTCCACCCACTGCTGTTATCAATCTTCCTGATGATGATGAGGATGAAGAACCACTGAAGCGCATGAGAAGTAGGAAAGCGTCCACCAGTAAGGTGCCCCAGGATGTGACGGCGCCTGAGATTCTGATTGCGGAGGAAGAGAACACCACTCGGCACACGGTGTCCTTCGCAGATCCATTGACGAGTGCTCAGCAGCCCTCCCTCTTCACGACGCACCACGTCCCAGAGGACCAAGCTGGCGCGGCGAAGGAAGCGATACGCCAGGCGGGAATCATGATGGAGCAGTTAAAGACCATCCGGGATGCGAGCCAGGCAGCTTATGACGCCAGTTCTGCCCTTCAAAGCAATGTTCAGGTCAGTCGACCACTGTTTGTTCTGTTGGATATGCAACCAAAAACTTTTCCTTTCCGGAATTTATAGTAGTCACCCAGTGGGTGTGTTGATTAAACTCCGTGTTAGCGGGGGCACGCTGAGTGCACCCGCTGGGTGTATTCCCCAAGGCTAAGGTCGACTGCTGGCAGTCGGCCTTAGGCTTTATGATGTCAATCTTTCTGTCAGTCGACTATGTCGACTGGATTTCACAAACCGGTGGGGGCACGCTGAGTGCACCCACTGGGTGTAGTCCCCGAGACTGTGGTCGACTGCTTGCAGTTGATCACAGTCTTAGAGAATGCATCTCGCTCTTTTTTTTTTGAGGTCGACTGGTCGACTTTGTCTTCAACTGGATTAGTGGGGGCACGCTGAGTGCACCCACTGGGTGTAGTCCCCGAGACTACGGTCGAATGCTTGTATTCGGCTGTAGTCTTAGAAACGTGTGTTTTTTCCTTTTTCACTCGGAAGTGAATTATATTTGACATTTAGTCGATTGGTTCTTCGCAGAACTCTTGTGATCTTGTGGCTCGCTACTCTGAGCTGGAAAACAAGCACACTCAACTCGAGCTGAGCCTGAAGCTGGTTCAGGAGAAGCTGACAAAGGCAAAGGAGGAGACCGAAGGTATGTTTGGTGAGACCCTGACGACTGCTTTTCCCCTTGCTTGTTTCAAAATCTGATCTTGCTGTAACTTGCAGGTAAGGTAAGGGAGGCCCAACAGAAGAAAGACCTTGAACTAGCTGAGAAGATCAAGCTTGCTGACGAGAAGTTAGCTTCAGTCACCAAGCTTGAACAAGACAATACCAATCTGAAAGCTGCTCTTGGGATCGCCAACAAGGAGGTCAGTCGACTGAAAACTGATAAAGCTGCCCTGACCGACCAAGTCAGCAAATTGACTGGGAAGAAAACTGATCCGGAGGCCTTCCTGAGTGGTCTTGCCAAGAAGCTGTTTCTTATGCTTGAAGGTAAACCTCTATGCTTGGCAAACATTTCCAATTGTGGTTTTTCCATTCGACCATCCCCTTGACTTAGTGATCATCCTTGCAGAATTTTGTCAAAACTTTGAAGAAGAAACTAGCCGGCTGGAGCCAAACCTCGACCCCGTCAATTCTCCGGTGAACGACGAAGTTGCCATGGATGTTTTCCGACTGGAGTCTCGTGTTGCAGCTGTCGTGGACTATCTCGCAAGGCTGAAGGCCGCCACATCTCGCATGGACTCGACGCTCTGGCCTGAGGAGACACTTCAGAATGACCTTGAGTCGCTGATGGCTCGCTTGAACACGATCCCTGGTTGAGTGCAGGAATGGAAGAAGTCCTCGGCTCGGTGTGGTGCAGATGTTGCTCTGTGTCTGGCCCGAGTCCACTGTAAAGATGCGCGAGAAGAGAAGCTGGCGGCTCTTCGGGTGGCCAACACCAAGAAACACGACTTCAGGTCCTTTATGGAAACTTTCCTTGCAGCTGCCACTCGGATCGCCGACGGAATTGACCTTGATGAATTTGTTGCACCTTCCAGCCCTCCACAGGAGGGGTAAAAAACTTCTTCTGGCTCGACGCTTTAAATTTGCCTCGGTATGCCGAGTGGAATTGTAACCGATAAACCTTAACAGGCTTAACGCCTGAGCACTTTCGGTTCCTTTAGATATCGATTCAAACTTGAATTTGGTGCTTGAATATGATTGCCTTTGGCTCGAAATGTCTTTTGTAGGTTCAAAGCAAGGCGCCTTTACTGCAATGGACTTATTCTTTAGTCCACTTAAGCGAGCACTGGGCTGCGGCTAAGCCTCCGAGTGGAAGCCCGGCTTACCACTCGGTAGGATTTCTATAACTTAGGCGAGCACTGGGCCGCAGCTAAGCCCCCGAGTGAGAGGTTTGCTCTTCACTCAGTAGGATTTTTGTAACTTAGGCGAGCACAAGGCTGCAGCTAAGCCTCCGAGTGAGAGGTTTGCTCTTCACTCGGTAGGATTTTTGTAACTTAGGCGAGTGCTTGGACTGCAGCTAAGCCCCCGAGTGAGAGAGTTGCTCTCCACTCGGTAGGATTTTTTACAACTTAGGCGAGCACAGGGCTGCAGCTAAG